>NC_060911.1:1337500-1340000 GCF_014805685.1 Silurus meridionalis | reverse complement strand
ACACACACACACACACACACACACACACCACAGGAGGTCTGATGACTAACCTGACGTTTCTCTCTCGTGAAGTAAATGAATTTAAAACAACAATTACGGAGGCGAAGAACGAATAACTGCAACCGCATCACATTTCCAAGCACATTATCAGACCTAATTTTCTCCTCCGAGCAAACGCAGTTTTCCTCACCATCAATATTTACTGTAACACGATATACAAAACGCCAATATTAAACACTGTGCTGCCAAAAGTATCAGGACACCTGACTGTTCCACCTCCAGATGAGGTTCTTCCTGAAACTGTTCCCACAAACACACAATAGTACAGGGCGTCTTTGGAGCAGGTACTCTTCCATTTACTTAAACTAAAAGCCCTAAACCTGTTCCAGCATGATGATGCCCCTGTGCACAAAGCCAGCTTCATGAAGATCTGCTTTCCATGGGTTAGAAGATGTGGAAGATCTCCTGCTATAGAGCTCCAACCCTATTGAACATGAAATTGAACACTGACCGCACCCCAGGAACCTCCTCACATCACCTACATCACTACCTGACTTTACTAACACCCATGTGGCTGAAAGGATCTCCACAAATCCCCATAAAATCAAGTGGAACATCTTCCCAGAAGAGTGGAGCTTATTATAACAGGAAATGGAGACTACATGTGGAATGGGATGGTCAGGTGTCGACAAACTCTTTAGCCATCTAGTGTGACCTTTAGCTTTTTGTTGAGAATCTGTCAATGCATCTATCAGTAAGAAGAAAGTAATTAAGTCAATCAATCAATACAATTTTCTGAGGAACTCCTGGAGAACCTTTTCATTGCAGAACTGATCACTTGCTTTACTCTTTGAACAAAAATAAAAACCTTTGAGGTTCTTTGGATGTTCCTCTGGGAAACAAAAACACAATAAAAAATTTTTTGGAAACCGATTCTACCAAAGGAACTCTTGGAGAACCTTTTTTACAATCTCTTCAGGTTCCAGGTAAAAACTTCTATACTTCTCCTGTATTCCCCATTCCAAAGAATCCTTCATAAGACTCATCTCCTGGTGTTTCCACGTTCAGGGTTTGAGGTAGAAGCCTTTGAAGATTTTCCTTAAATGTTCTCTAGAGAACCCTGAATCCAGGTAGAATTCATTTTTGGAAAGCAACTAATATTTTCTTATCCAACAAACCCTGGAGGAATGCTGAAGAATCCACCATCGCTCCAAAAAAGGCAATTTCAGTGAATTCTCCATCCTTCATGAAGGTCGTTAGAAACTTCACTGTCTCCGCAGTCCCATAAGTAAGATCAAATAAAACTCCTAACCTTGCAGTTCCTTTCTCTGGAGCTTCTATACTCAGAGCTCGTTCTCCAGTTTCTCTCATTCTCTCATTCTCCAGTTTTTCTTGTTCTCTCGTTCTCCAGTTTCTCTCGTTCTCTCGTTCTCCAGTTTCTCTCGTTCTCCCGTTCGCTTTCTCCAAGGACATAATAGGAATTTGAAACGCCGTCAAACAGAAAAACTCTTGTCGAGATCAAACGCTGCTTCAGGGGAACAATGAGGACAAGAAAGAGAAGGTGGTGGACAGAAAATCTCCCAGCATGCACATCTGCATCAAGTAGCTTCCTGGGAAAAGTCACCAGAACATCATCAGTGAAGCGAGTCCATGGAGCACCTTGGCGTTTATCATATGTCTCTCTTCTGATTGGTCAAAATGTGCTGCCGTGGTGCTCACATACAGAAGGAACCTCAGATGTAACCCACCCCATTAAAGCCCCACCCATTAAAGCCCCACCCACAAAACCCTGCCCATGGAAGCCCCGCCCATGGCACACCCAATTTCTCAGCACTGCCAATATGTATAAGCCTGAAGTTCCAAACAAGCGAAACGGCAGGATCTGAAGTGTGAAACAGGATCACACTGCCTGTCTGTCTCACTTCATCTGTCTCACTTTCTGTCTCTTTCTCTCTGACTACATCTGTCTTACTCTCTGTCTCTTTCTATGTGACTACATCTGTCTTACTCTCTGTCTCTTGCTCTCTGATTATATCTGTCTCACTCTCCGTCCATCTTTCTCTATATACATCTGTCTCACTCTCTGTCTCTTTTCCTTTCTCTTTGACTTCATCTGTCTTACTCTCTGTTCATCTCTCTCTACATCTGTCTTTCTTTCTGTCCATCTCTATTTCTCTGAGTACAACTGCCTCAATTTCAGTCTGTCTCTCTCTGACTGCACATCTCTCATTCTGTCTCACTCTGTCTGTCTCTCTGACTTCATCTTTCTTACACTCTTTCATCAACCACATCTGTCTGTCTCTCTTACTGCATGTGACTCCCTCTGTCTTTCTGTTTTTCTTTCTCTTTCACTGAACCTGTCTGTCACTTTTTCTGTCTCTCTGAGGTTTGTTTAGTCCACCTGTATCACTCTGTTTTTCTATATTTCTCTGACTGTACTTCTTTCTCTCCTTTTCTGTTCCCCCACTCCCTGTCTCTTCTATACTTTCTTTATCCCACC
>NC_060911.1:1322500-1332500 GCF_014805685.1 Silurus meridionalis | reverse complement strand
AACATAGAGCTGCATTACATCACACCACATAGAGCTACATCACATCACACAACATAAAGCTGCATCACATAAGACAACATAGAGCTGCATCACATCACACAACATAGAGCTGCATCACATCACACAACATAGAGCTGCATCACATCACAACACATAGAGCTGCATCACATCACACCACATAGAGCTACATCACAACACATAGAGCTGCATCACAAGACACCACATAGAGCTGCATCACAAGACACCACATAGAGCTGCATCACATCACACCACATAGAGCTACATCATACCACATAGAGCTGCATCACATCACACCACATAGATCTGCATCATCACACAACATAGATCTGCATCACATAACACAACATAGAGCTGCATCACACAACACAACATAGAGCTGCATCACATCACACCACATAGAGCTGCATCACATCACCACATAGATCTGCATCACATCACACAACATAGATCTGCATCACATAACACAACATAGAGCTGCATCACACAACATAGAGCTGCATCACATCACATAGAGCTGCATCACATCACAACATAGAGCTACATCATACAACATAGAGCTGCATCACATCACACCACATAGATCTGCATCACATCACACAACATAGATCTGCATCACATAACACAACATAGAGCTGCATCACACAACACAACATAGAGCTGCATCACATCATCACACCACATAGAGCTGCATCACATCACACCACATAGATCTGCATCACATCACACAACATAGATCTGCATCACATAACACAACATAGAGCTGCATCACACAACATAGAGCTGCATCACATCACATAGAGCTGCATCATCACACCACATAGAGCTACATCATACAACATAGAGCTGCATCACATCACACCACATAGATCTGCATCACATCACACAACATAGATCTGCATCACATAACACAACATAGAGCTGCATCACATCACATCACACCACATAGAGCTGCATCACATCACACCATAGATCTGCATCACATCACACAACATAGATCTGCATCACATAACACAACATAGAGCTGCATCACACAACATAGAGCTGCATCACATCACATAGAGCTGCATCACATCACACCACATAGAGCTACATCATACAACATAGAGCTGCATCATCACACCACATAGATCTGCATCACATCACACAACATAGATCTGCATCACATAACACAACATAGAGCTGCATCACACAACACCACATAGAGCTGCATCACAAGACACCACATAGAGCTGCATCACATCACACCACATAGAGCTGCATCACATCACACCACATAGAGCTACATCATACCACATAGAGCTGCATCACATCACACCACATAGATCTGCATCACATCACACAACATAGATCTGCATCACATAACACAACATAGAGCTGCATCACACAACACAACATAGAGCTGCATCACATCACATCACACCACATAGAGCTGCATCACATCACACCACATAGATCTGCATCACATCACACAACATAGATCTGCATCACATCACACACATAGAGCTGCATCACACAACATAGAGCTGCATCACATCACATAGAGCTGCATCACATCACAACATAGAGCTACATCATACAACATAGAGCTGCATCACATCACACACATAGATCTGCATCACATCACACAACATAGATCTGCATCACATAACACAACATAGAGCTGCATCACACAACACAACATAGAGCTGCATCACATCACATCACACCACATAGAGCTGCATCACATCACACCACATAGATCTGCATCATCACACAACATAGATCTGCATCACATAACACAACATAGAGCTACATCACACACATAGAGCTGCATCACATCACATAGAGCTGCATCACATCACACCACATAGAGCTACATCATACAACATAGAGCTGCATCACATCACACCACATAGATCTGCATCACATCACACAACATAGATCTGCATCACATAACACAACATAGAGCTGCATCACACAACACAACATAGAGCTGCATCACATCACATCACATAGAGCTGCATCACATAACACAACATAGAGCTGCATCACACCACACAGCATAGAGCTACATCACATCACACAACATAGAGCTACATTACATCACACAACATAGAGCTGCATCATATAACACAACATAGAGCTGCATTACATCACACAACATAGAGCTACATCACATCACACCACATAGAGCTGCATCACACCACACAGCATAGAGCTGCATTACATCACATGCTCCCAATCCGGACTGAGCGAGGTCTCCCAGTCAGGAAGTCCAGGGTCCAGTTGCAGAGGGGGGTGTTCAGACTCAGTAGGCTCAGCTTCTAGATCAGGTGCTGAGGGATTATACTATGCTGGTGGGTGAAGGCCAGGGAGCTGGCATAGTCCATGGATTGGTTTGGACAATACGAGAATTGCACTGGGTCCAGTGGGGGTGGTAGCTGGGTCTTGATGTGGCTCATGATCAGCCTCTTGAAGCATTGCATTATGATGAGTGTAAGTGCGACTTTGACACACATTCCCCTGATTTTTTCTTTAGTAACAGATGGAGCAGCTCGAGGTCACGTCCTGTCACCCTGCTGCCACGGCAACACATCACTCTGTTACTTTCACAGAGTTAAACGAGTGTGTCCGAGTGGAATGAAGTCTACGTTACACTTTCTGCTTCACTCCAGGAAACAGGATTCGGGCTAATGAGGTAAAGCGGCCGAGGAGAAATCTCTGTACTAATTTAGCCTGGATACTTCAGAGCTACACAGTCATTTACATCCTAGTTCCTAATTATTTGGCCAGTAAAATTTTGATCAAAAAGAAGTTAGAAGTCTTCTTTTTCTCCTTTCTGCTTCTCCCCTTAGGGGTCTCCACAGCGGATCATCTGTCTCCACACCTCCCTGTCCTCTACATCTGCCTCTTTCACACTAACTACCTGCATGTCTTCCCTCACCACATCCATGAACCTCCTCCTTGGCCTTGAAGTAATTAGTCTAATTCCAATTTTCTTTAATAAAAACAAAAGCTAACAAAAACGTGTATACATTTTTATACAATATTTACTTTAAAATTGATTTACCAGCAATATGATTAGCTAGAAATTTAGCTACTTTAATTTGGCTAAAAAAAACATAAACTACAGTGCTAACTTGGTTAAGAGTAAGAAATTTGCTTAACTAGAATATTAGCTTCTATAAATATGGCTTACTAGCTACAAATTTAGCCAAAATATGTCAAAACAGTGCTGTAAAAGTGTAAACTGGTAAATATAGTGTTAACATTGAAATACGGCTGAATAGACAGTAAAACCCACTAGAAATTATGATATATAAGTTAAATAAACGCTAACCCCAGTGTTAGAAATATGACTAGCTAGAAATTTAGCTAATGATAAATTTGTTTTAAACTACAATTTTAGATTTTGGAAATGTAGCTTACACAACATTTGACAAAAAAAAATGAAATTAGATTACAAATTAGAAATTTGTATAAATAAAATATTAACCTTAAATGTTAGAAATTCAATTAACTAGAAATAGTTAACTAGCCCTGTGTCTTGAAACATTAAGGAACATTTGTCAAAATAGTTATAAAGTGTTCATATTCATATATCATATTTTTCTAATTTTATTACATTTTTCAGAATAATAAAAAAACAAAAAATAATTTGCATTGCTAAGCTAAAACTATATGATGTGGGGCTCGTTTAGTTCTTGGAACATTACAGAACATTTCTGAAAGTAAATTTGAAGTAAAAACTGTTTGTTGCACCAATAATTTCCACATAAAATCTCCAGAAGGTGTATTATTTTATTCTAGCAAAATTCTAGTGATTGGCATGTTACATTATATTACATTTTTCTAATTTCATTCGTTTTTTTGTAAAGAAACAGAAATAAGCTTTGGGGTTGATTTACTTCTTGGAATATTCCTAAACACTTTTAAATCTGAAGTAAAATATTGTTTGTTGTTCCAATAATTTCCATATAAAGTTTCTAGACATTAGCACTGAGTGTTAGCTTCTATTGTATATTTTATATTTTAAAAATGTTGTTAGTTTTATATATACTATATAAATACTTTTATATATACATATTCTGGAACAGTTCTCAAAGTAAATAATAAGTCAAACTTGTTTGTTGCACCAATAATTTCTACATAAAATCTCCAGTAAATGTACATGTTTTTTACTGTAGAACTAAAATGGGTCCATGCAGTGTTTACTTATATAAATAATTATTTATTCCTTATTTATTTATTTGCTAGAATTATTAATAAACAAATGTATAATAAATGTCTTGTTTGGAAGATGATAGAAATGTAGCTAGCAAGAAGTTTGGCTAAAATAAAAATTAGCTAGAAATGTAGCTAAATTATAATAAAAATTCTAAACTGCTATATATATTTTTTTGCCAGTTAAATTGGTCTAGGAGACGTTTTATCTCACTAGACCTAGCTGTAGCCAGGTTTATTAGCGTGGTAGATCATCCCCGTTGACCTGGGGATGTTTGTTATCCTGGTAGAATCAGTAAGACAAGAGCATCGTGGGCTGATTATGGAGTTTTATTGTCTCCTGCTCAGACTTTCTCAGCTTTACGAGAACGGCGTTGCATTTTGTCGATGCTAGGCCGTCCTCGTGCCAAATTGTGCTCTAACTGGCGTGACACGTATGTATTGCTCTTCACGACTCATTGACTTTAATACAGTCATGCATCTCATTGTCTGATTACACACACACACACACACACACACACACACACACACACACACAATCAAACCGAGCAAACAGACGGTGGCAGTTCCAACATTTAACATTCAGACAAGTTAATAACTTGCGGTGCTTATCTTTAAACATTCTCACACCACTTGAAATAACTAACACACACACACACACACACACACACACTCTCACACACACACACACACACACACACACTCGAGTAAACCTTATGTGTCTCCTCTTATGACGTGTCGAATAAAACCTTTGAAACAACCATAAGGAAGCGTGAAGCTCCATCAGGCAGCGTTCCGATGTTGGCTAACACAGTGCCTATAAAACATGCTAATAGTTCCTTTTCACGCGGTAATTATCATCGTTTTCCATCTCGACAATTCCCCAGCTGAGGCGTTCTCAGTCCCTGAGTCTCCCCCTGCTGATCACGAGGAAAGATATGACTGTAAAATCACAAATCATCCCTTTAATGCTACTAAATGTGTTTCAATTTTACCAAGAAACGTCTATTTATCGATCAATAAACCAAACTTATCTGTTGTTAATGTGGGAAAAAAAAGAAACAAACAGCCATTTCTAAGATGCTAAATCAATATGATCAGTTCATGGAATGTTTTAGAACATTATAAAATTAAATTCTGAGGTAAAAATAACCAATAAAGTCTCCAAAAAGTGTCTTTGTGTATTATACTGTAGTAATGCTAGTCATTAAGACTAGCATTACTTTAGCCTTTATCATATATTGCTAATTTTTTTAGCTTTCTTGTAGACAAAGGAAACAAAAATGCATTGCTAAGATGCTAACCTGTTTGATTTGGGATTGGATTAGTACTTGGACTTCTTGAACATCTGATTTGATATAAAGTTGTGTATTTATAAATGAATTTCATGAGCATAAAGTGTTAGCTTCTATCATTTTTTGCAAATAAATTTAAGAAAGAAAGAAAAAAAAAACACATTGCCAAGATGCTAAACTATATGATTTAGGGTTGATTTAGTTCTTGAAGCATTTTGAAAGTAAATCTGAGATAAAAAATTGTTTTATTGTTTTAAAAAAACGATTTCAATAAACATTCTCCAGAAGGAGTATTAGTGTAATATACTGTCGGAACGATGGTCAAAATTAAAGAGTGTTTTTTTAATCACGTATTATTAAATGTATTTGTTTTTGTAGAAAAACAGAAAATAAAAATAGACGAATAGAAATTTAGGAAAGTGCTATAGTATATAATTTGGGGAGAGTTATGTTTGTGTAACATTTTAGAACAATAAAAGAAACAATAATGTGCACAGATAAGAAACTAAACTATATGACTGGTGGTAAATTAGTTCTTGGAACATTCTGGAATGTTTATAATAAATAAATCTGAAGTAAAAATTGTAGCGTTTAATAATCCTGGTATAAAATCTGCAGAAAGAGCGAATGTATGAACGATAGTTAGTCATTAATACTAAATATTTTAATAAACATTCTTATTTTTGTTATAGAAAAGGGAGTTTGATTAGCGGAACTACGTTTCCCATAAAGCCCACCGCTGCGGGCTCGTTTCTGATTGGTCGCCTGTAAGCTAATCGCGTTCCACCAGCCGCGGTACGGGAACAGGAGCATCTTCCAACATGGCGGCGGCGGTAGTGGCATCCAAGCGCCTGTGCTTCAACCTGCCGTGTGCGGCTCTGTTTCTTATCCTGCTGCTTTTCCTTCAGCCTGGAGAAGGACAGAAGAAAAAAGAGGTAGGGGCTGAGAGAGAAAAAGAATTGCAGAAAAATGTGCGAGCAATTATTAGTGTTATCCTTTACGCTGTAAAGCGATGATCGAATTCCAAACGCCTCAATCCTCCCTACCGAGGCGCCCTAACTAGTGAGTGACATGACGGCGCTAAGGGCGCGCGAAGTGCACTTAGTTCAAATATAGAATGCGTTTGTTATTCGGCCGCGCGGCGCTTTCTTTATTCTACTGTAATCCGAGACTACAGGGTCAGAAAATATATATCATCTCTATCTGTCCATCATCTCTATCTGTCCACCATCTCTATCTGTCCATCATCTCTATCTGTCCACCATCTCTATCTGTCCATCATCTCTACCTGTCCACCATCTCTATCTGTCCACCATCTCTACCTGTCCACCATCTCTATCTGTCCATCATCTCTACCTGTCCACCATCTCTACCTGTCCACCATCTCTATCTGTCCATCATCTCTACCTGTCCACCATCTCTATCTGTCCATCATCTCTACCTGTCCACCATCTCTATCTGTCCATCATCTCTACCTGTCCACCATCTCTATCTGTCCATCATCTCTATCTGTCCATCATCTCTATCTGTCCATCATCTCTATCTGTCCATCATCTCTATCTGTCCATCATCTCTGTCTGTCCACCATCTCTGTCTGTCCACCATCTCTGTCTGTCCACCATCTCTGTCTGTCCACCATCTCTACCTGTCCACCATCTTTATCTGTCCACCATCTCTACCTGTCCACCACTTCTATCTGTCCACCTAGTGATTGTGGTCTGATTGTGTAGTGATTGTGGTCTGATTGTGTAGTGATTGTGGTCTGATTGTGTAGTGATTGTGGTCTGATTGTGTAGTGATTGTGTAGTGATTGTGGTCTGGTTGGGTAGTGATTGTGTAGTGATTGTGTAGTGATTGTGGTATGATTGTGGTCTGATTGTGTAGTGATTGTGGTCTGATTGTGTAGTGATTGTGTAGTGATTGTGGTCTGATTGTGTAGTGATTGTGGTCTGATTATTAGTGATTGTGTAGTGATTGTGGTCTGACTGTGTAGTGATTGTGTAGTGATTGTGTAGTGATTGTGGTCTGATTGTAGTGATTATTAGTGATTGTGGTCTGATTGAGTAGTGATTGTGGTCTGATTGTGTAGTGATTGTGGTCTGATTGTGTAGTGATTGTGTAGTGATTGTGTAGTGATTGTGGTCTGATTGTGTAGTGATTGTGGTCTGATTGTGTAGTGATTGTGGTCTGATTGTGTAGTGATTGTGTGGTCTGATTGTGTAGTGATTGTGTGATTGTGGTCTGATTGTGTAGTGATTGTGGTAGTGATTGTGGTATGATTGTGGTCTGATTGTGTAGTGATTGTGGTCTGATTGTGTAGTGATTGTGTAGTGATTGTGTAGTGATTGTGTAGTGATTGTGGTCTGGTTGAGTGAGTGATTGTGGTCTGATTGTGGTCTGATTGAGTAGTGATTGTGTAGTGATTGTGGTCTGATTGAGTAGTGATTGTGTGTAGTGATTGTGGTCTGGTTAAGTAGTGATTGTGCAGTGATTGTGTAGTGATTGTGGTCTGGTTGAGTGAGTGATTGTGTAGTGATTGTGGTCTGATTGTGCAGTGATTGTGGTCTGATTGTGTAGTGATTGTAGTCTGATTGTGTAGTGATTGTGTAGTGATTGTGGTCTGATTATTGTAGTGATTGTGGTCTGATTATTGTAGTGATTGTGTGCAGTGATTGTGGTCTGATTGTGTGCAGTGATTGTGTAGTGATTGTGGTCCGATTGTGCAGTGATTGTGGTCTGATTGTGCAGTGATTGTGTAGTGATTGTGGTCTGGTTGAGTAGTGATTGTGTGCAGTGATTGTGTAGTGACTGTGGTCTGATTATTGTGCAGTGATTGTGTAGTGATTGTGCAGTGATTGTGGTCTGGTTGAGTAGTGATTGTGTAGTGATTGTGGTCTGATTGTGTAGTGATTGATTGTGGTCTGATTGTGTGCAGTGATTGTGGTCTGATTGTGTAGTGATTGTGTGGTCTGATTGTGGTCTGATTGTGTAGTGATTGTAGTGATTGTGCTCTGATTGAGTAGTGATTGTGCAGTGATTGTGGTCTGATTGTGTAGTGATTGTAGTGATTGTGGTCTGATTATTGTAGTGATTGTGGTCTGATTGTGTAGTGATTGTGGTCTGATTGTGGTCTGATTGTGGTCTGATTGTGTAGTGATTGTGTAGTGATTGTGGTCTGATTATTGTAGTGATTGTGTAGTGATTGTGCAGTGATGTGGTCTGATTGTGTAGTGATTGTGGTCTGATTGTGTAGTGATTGTGTAGTGATTGTGGTCTGATTGTGTAGTGATTGTGTAGTGATTGTGTAGTGATTGTGTAGTGATTGTGGTCTGATTGTGTAGTGATTGTGGTCTGGTTGAGTAGTGATTGTGTAGTGATTGTGTAGTGATTGTGTTTGTGCCTGAACCCCACACTGCATCAGAAAACACCTGCAGGAGGTGATATGGAAATGGGCGGAGCTTAAAGGCTCTATTAAAGGTGTTTGGTGGACAGTTTTACTGCTGCAGATGAAGAGAAGAAATTATCCAGATTTTTCGGAAATTTCCCAAAGCATGAGAATAAAAAGAAAGAGGATTTATATTCCTGCACTCAAGAGGAGGAATGAAGATCTGGATTCTGGAAGAGGAGGAGAACTTCTCTGGTTCCTCGTTCATCACCAGAAACTGAATATTCTGAGATCAGTGTGTGTGTATGTGAGCGAGTGAGTGTGTGTGTGTGTGTGTGTGTGTGTGTGTGTGTGTGTGTGTGTGTGTGTTTCCACCTCAGGCCGAGCTTCATTAAGTCAAGCGGCGTTGAATAATTGAAAATGGCGCAGCGAGGCGAGACGTCCTTTTGACTGATGCGTTTATTCCGGAGACGTTCCCTCCATCCTCACTGTGACATTTCAGCAAATAATTACCCAGCGGTTATTTTTAAAGAGAGAGAGAGAGAGAGAGAGAGAGGAGAGTGAAGGATAGAGAGAGAGAGAGAGAGAGAGAGTGTGAGGGAGAGTGAAGGATGAGAGAGAGAGAGAGAGAGAGAGAGAGAGTGTGAGGGAGAGTGAAGGATAGAGAGAGAGTGAGAGAGAGAGAGTGAGAGTGAGGGAGAGTAAAGGATAGAGAGAGAGAGAGAGTGAGTGTGAAGGATAGAGAGAGAGAGAGAGAGAGAGAGAGAGAGAGAGAGAGAGAGAAGGATAGAGAGAGAAAGGGCTGTTCAGTATAGATTAAAGGAGGAGACAGTAGAATGATTTGATGATGAGAGAAATGAAACACTGAAAGACAGACGAGGACGATTCAGAGGCAGTTGAGGAGGAAGGGCTGGAGGAAGTGGAGGAAGTGTTGGAGGAAGTGGAGGAAGTGTTGGAGGAAGGGCTGGAGGAAGTGGAGGAAGTGTTGGAGGAAGTGGAGGAAGTGTTGGAGGAAGTGTTGGAGGAAGTGGAGGAGGTCGATGGGGAGGATATTGAGGTTGAGGATGATGACGAGGTGGAAGAAGAGGACATTGAG
>NC_060911.1:1297500-1317500 GCF_014805685.1 Silurus meridionalis | reverse complement strand
TTTTTTCTTTCTTTCCGTCACCGTTGCCAAGTCGAGCGCTGGCACCATCTGAGCATGAGAACAAGTGAATTTGTGTGAAATCATTGCCACATGGAGAAGGACGTGATGGTGATGATGATACAGACAAGGACAGATGGAGAGTCCAGGCCTCGGGGTCGACGTGTTAGAGTTTCTCTTCTGTTTTCAGTTCCGATCAAGTTCTCTGGCTCGCCAAAGCAAAACGGTTTTCAAATGCTAACTCGCTTCTCTGCTATTATTAGCAGGGGCTCAAGCACCAAAGGCACCCTTTCAGCACCCTGCAGTTATTCGTCCTCCTTCTTTCTTTTCTTTTTCATCTTGTTCTTCTTCTGGTTGAGTTGAGAAGGGTATCTGCAAGAGTGAAAGGAAGTTTATAAGAAGGTGGTGAGACCTGCTGTGTTGTACATTTTTAGAGAAAGCAGCATTGCCAATAAGACAGGAGGCGGAGCTGAAGGCGGAGCTGGAGTGTCATCAGGAGTGACGAGGAGGGACAGGATTAGAAAAGAGTTTATCAGTAAATGTAGGACTTTTAAGAGACAAGGTGAAAGGAGCGATTGAGATGATTTGGTCATGTGCACATGTGACCATGTAGTCATGAGACACATGGGGTACATCGGTAGAAGAATGTTGAATATGGAGGAAAAGAGGAAGGCCAAGGAGGAGGTTTATGGATGTGGTGATGGAAGACATGCAGGTGGTTGGTTTAAAAGAGGCAGATGTAGAGAGCAGAGTGGTATGGAGACGAATGATCTGCTGCGGTGACCCCAGAAGAAGAAGAATTGCGTGGGGTTTAAAGAACTTATTGGACCTAATTTGGGCCAATTTTTGCCAAAGCTCCTGCTTCACCATCAGAGTCAAATTTGGGCCTCAATAAGGAGTATGGCTATGATCAATAAGTTTGGATGCATGGTACAAGTTCTTAAAGGTCTGAATTCCCTTCATTTGAGCCACACCCCATCACCCCATTTTTTTTAAAACCACGCTTTCAGATTTTCTCCAGTCGTTATTAAATTTGTCAAGCACCATTTCTGCCTCGCAAACATTAGTGAAAGAATTATGAATGCTTGAAACTAGGGGTGTGTGATGTTCACAAAAATAATCTCTCTTTTTTTATTTATTGTTTTATTTTACCGATAATTATGTAATTGTGCTAGAACCTTAAGGACCATGGACAGCTGCCTCCTAAAAGCTTTAACATTCTTTATATTCTGTATGTCGGTTTACAACAGTGACACAGATATTAATAGATCTGTTTTTTTACCTTCATAAATCTGTGTGCATCATCTTTTAAATAAAATTCTTACATTTAATCAGACAGTTAGAATTAGAAGACATTGTGGCTGTTACCAAGCAAATGAAATCCCTATCAACAAAATTAATATTTGCAATGCAGAGGAAAAGCTGCATGTAAAGTGGCATTTGAATGTATTTACACACTGTTTAATGCACTAGTAATGTTACAAATGCATAAATAAATTAAAATGTTTTGAAATTGTAAACATGAAATAGTGAATACTGATATTTAAAATGATTGAAAAATGAGAAAATACTATAAATGTGGAGTAAAACCTGCAAGTCTGTTAATAAGTGAGTAATTGCGATTGAACCGAGTCTTTTAAACTGATGATTCATTCAGAAACGAAACACCGTGATGTTGCTCAGAGATGCGAAACAGTTCTTGTTTTTTTTTTTGTTTTTTGTTTTTTGTGAAATTGAGCAAAAACAGGCAGTGTGTCAAAAAACACAAGTCTCTTAATACTAATATCTTGTTTATTGAACTGTTGTATAAAATCAATATCACATTTATCACATATCAGATTTATTTTTGTCGCTATAATGCTGTGTTCATGATCCCAAAACCTGGCAGGATATTTTTGATTCATATTATTATAATTCTTCTGTATTTTTCAGTGTAATTGAATGTAAAGCTGTGATGAAAAGTCTTTTCTGACTGGTCTGGTCTTCTTCTGTCACTAACACGGTGTTGTGGTACTTGATAAAGCTCTAATTATCTGAGGTCTAATCTGTTATCTTCTCCTGTGTGTGAAGAACATGCTGGTGGAGAAGGTGGAGCAGATGATGGAGTGGAGCTCTCGGCGCTCGGTGATCAGGATGAACGGAGAGAAGTTTCGTCGTTTTGTTAAAGCGCCGCCGAGAAACTACTCTGTCATCGTCATGTTCACGGCACTGCAGCCTCAGAGACAGTGTTCTGTCTGCAGGTACACACACACACACGCACACACACACACACACACACACACACACACACACTAACATTATTAATGTGAAGTAATATAGAAATGTGCAGCCTAAGTAATTTGAGTGTGTTCTGATGCACTGACGTTACTGCTCCAGGAGAATTGTGTGTTAGTTTGTAAGGGTGTGTGTGTGTGTGTGTGTGTGTGTGTGTGTGTGTGTAAGGTTGTGTGTTAATAATTTTTTACAGCAAATAAACTGACCGAAATACTGTAAGTTTTGCATTAGTTCAGATCTCTATTCATCAGGAAAACATCAGAAGTGAAGATCAAGTGTGTGTGTGTGTGTTTGCGTGTGTGTGTGTGTGCGTGTGTGTGTGTTTGTTTGTGTGTGTGTGTGTGTGTGTGTGAACACATCAGAATGTCAGAACATCACACCCATGTGGGGGAAATAAAAGCTTTCAATTTGTTTATTAGTGTGTTGGCTGTTGATGTTTCAGAGTAACGAGCAGAAGGTTGTCAGACTTCCTCTCCTTCACGGATGGACAGATAATTAGAAACCACCACTTTTTCCATCTCTTCATCTCTGTCTCTCCATTTCTCTATGCTTTCTTTTCTCTGTGTTTTCTCTCTCTCTCACAGACAGGCAAATGAGGAGTATCAGGTCTTGGCGAACTCATGGCGTTACTCATCTGCTTTCTCCAACCGACTCTTCTTCACTGTGGTCGACTACGATGAAGGGGCCGACGTCTTTCAGCAGGTAAACACACACCTGGATCAGAATAACTGTATCACAGTATGTTAGTGTGCAGGTGCATTAGTTTATAACGTGAAGGTTTATTTCAATATATAAATATTCTTATTTTTCTCTTGTTTTCTTTTCTTCCATTTTTCTTTTTTAAAGATTTTACGCTTTGGGTAAATTAAAGTGTCATTTGGAAAGTTTTATCTTATGAGTTTCTCTCTGTCTCTCTCATTAACTGTCTCTATCTCTCTCATTCTCTCTGTCTCACTGTCTGTCTTTCATTCTCTCTCTGTCTCTCTCATTCTCTCTGTCTCACCCTCTGTGTCTCATTCTCTCTCTCTGTCCGTCACTCTTTCTCTCACTTTCTTTATTTCACTTTTTCTCTCCTTCCACCTCTCACCTCCTCCTCTCTCTTTCTCTCTCCTCCCTCCCTCCCTCCCTTTCTCCTCTCTCCCTCCCTCCCTCCCTCCCTTTCTCTCTCTCTCCCTCCCTCCCTCTCTCTCTCCCTCCCTGAAGTTGAATATGAACTCTGCTCCCACCTTCATGCACTTCCCGGCTAAAGGGAAGCCGAAGCGAGCCGACACCTTCGACCTGCAGAGGATCGGCTTCGCTTCTGAGCAGCTGGCAAAGTGGATCCACGACCGCACTGATGTACAGGTGACACACACGCACACACACACACACACACGCACACACACACACAAGAAAGTGCATGGCTTGAAGCTACTAAGAAGTAACATGAAGGAGAAAGAGAAGGCAAGACGAGGAGGACAGGGCACGAAGGAGAAAAAGAGTGAAGTAAGAATAGAACAAGGAGAAATGAACAGATGAAGGAGAAATTAAAGGAGAGAAAATTAAAGAAGAGGGAGATTATATATGTGAAGTATGGAGAGATAGAAAGACGAAGGGATGGAGGGATGAGCGGAGGCCAGAGCTCAGCATCACGTCTGGGATGAACATGAAAGTAGGAGTGGATTACGAGAGGCTTTTTTTCTTGTCTCGGCTCTTACAATCGCACTTTCCCTTTAATCTTAATACAATCACACACACACACACACACACACACACACACACACACACACACACACACACACACACACACACACACACAATAGTGCAGCCTAAACATCACAGGGATTTTATTAATAATGAGTAAAGCAGTGAAGTGAGGTTTTACTGATTTGCTTCTGAACAGCTTTGATTTTTAATATAACTCCAAGCAGCGATTATGGGGCCCAAGAATTTTTGTCCCTTAGTCACAGAGGAAGAAGAAACATCAGTTTGACCATCAGCACTCGTTTCCATGGAGACATGCTAAATTTGAGGCCAGGATATCAAGCCGTTGCTGAGATATGACCTCACTTCCTATTTTCAGTATCCTGCATCATATACATCAAAGAAACATGTTTTTGTTGAGCTCATGATGATGTGATTTGGGTTTGAGGCTGATTTAGATCTAATATGGATGTAGATATGTCACCTTGGGATGACCTAAAGATATGGTGATGGTAGAATCAATATTAATTTATTCAATGGCTATTTTTAAATGAACTTTTAAAGTATTTGTCAATGTTGTTGTGGGAATTGTGGAAGGGTGGGGTGGTTTGTTGTAGTTCCTGTCTATAGTGCTGAAAAGCCTGCAGTGCTGCCACAAATGGTTATGGTTATGATCCATGATGCTGCCTGAAGAACATGCTCTTATGCTGAATACGTTGAAGTGCTGATCCTGAGGAAACAATGTTTATGTCAAAAAGTCGTGATAATGACAAAGCTACTCATTATGTCGAGATCACAAGAAAACAGGAAAGAAAAAATAATAATACGTGGCCTTTTAAGACTTCTGCGGTACCTGTCCATGGTGCTGAAAACATGAAAAGGTCACTGTAGTGCCTGTCCACGGTGCTGAAGCAGTGAAAAGTCTGCTGTAGTGCCTGACCATGGTCCTGAACAGTGAAAATAGGCTGCTGTTTGTGCCTGTCCATGGTGCTGAAACAGTGAATCGGCTGTTGTAGGGCCTGTCCATTGTGCTAAAGCAAAAGAAAAGGGCGTTGTGGTACTTGTCCATGGTCCTGAAGAAATGAAACGTGAAGTGAAGTGAAGTGAAACGTGTGCTGTGCTACCTGTCCATGGTGCTGAAAAATTAAAAGCTGCTGTGGTATTTGTCTATGCTGCTGAAAAAAAAAAATCAAATGGGTGCTGTTCAACAAGGAAACAAGCCGAAACGGTAAATAGTGCTTAGTACCCGGTCATGGTGCTATAAACAGATTTGTTGTATACAGTGCTATTAATATTGTACTTTATAATTAAATTATTGCAGTTTTTTTTAATTAATTTTCCTATTTTACATAAAAAAAAGATTCATTTTGGAAAATTAATATTGTGTTAAATAAGTAGAAATTAAGAACTTAAAAATTCTTATTCTGATTGAATATAAATTGACTAATATAAAAGGGATGCCATGAATAAAAAATAAGTAAAAAAAAATGTAATTAATTTCAAAGGAGAAAAAAAAACAGCATACATGCATTTGTTTTGATCCCTTTGATGTTATTGTGGTGTTGGTGAAGCTGCCTGAATACAAACAATCATTTTCAAATGATAATTTTAACTGTGAAATCCATCACAGACCTGCAGAAGTATTTTATTTTAAATCAAGACCAGGATAACGACTCGGTTTTCTTGCCTGTTTTGAGAGACGAGGATCAGAGCAGAGCAGCGGAATGAACATGAATGTGTGTGTCTGTGTATTGGTATATTGTTGTTTAATAATTGGTTGGATGAAGGTTCTCAGTTCTTCATCTTTACTGTGATACTTAAAAGAACAAAATATACATCCAGGTTGTCCGTTTTCATTATCACGTCAATTTTTCACACGTGACGTGTCGCCTTTTTACAGTAATCAGGTGTAATCTCTGTTGGTGAAGAGCTCGGAAACCTGATGTTTTGTTTTTCTGCAGATCCGCGTCTTTAGGCCCCCAAATTACTCGGGTACGATCGCTCTGGCGCTGCTGGTATCCCTGGTCGGAGGTCTTCTCTACCTGCGCAGGAACAACTTGGAGTTCATCTACAACAAAACGGGCTGGGCCATGGCTGCTTTGGTAAGCAGCGTTTTTAATCGGAGTCTAAATACCTTCATTCAACTCTATTCCTTTTACATAGCAGCGGTTTGTCGATTTAGCACTTTATATCTATGTGTAGTTACATTTATAAATAGATAAAAATTCCCTTCACTCGAGACACCAAACCTGTTCCAGCATGACAATGCTCTTGTGCACAAAGCCAGCTCCATGAAGATCTGCATTCCACAGATTGGAAGATGTGGAAGATCTCCTGCTATAGAGCTATAAACCCTATTAAACACCGTTGAGATGAATATTTCACACTGACTGCACCCCAGGAACCTCCTCAGGAACCTACATCAGTACCTGACTTTACTAACACCTATATGGCTGAATATATCTCCACAAAATCTAGCAGAACATCTTCTCTGTAGAATAGAGGTTACTATAGGAGGGAGTTTGGACTAAATGTGGAGTAGATGGATGTTTAAAAAGCAGAAATCATAGGCTCTGATTTTGGTGTCTATTCTGAAGTTTTTCTTGCACTAGCGCTCGATCTCTTTATCTTTTGACTGAAAATGTTCCAGAGATGTTAGTAAGCAGGAGAAACGGGTTTCCGAGCGTCTCATCCCAAATCCATGATCACACTCTGGAAGAATGCAGGTTATTAATTGGTGTTAGTGTTGGAAAGGTCAGTTCCACTTCAGCGACGAAATATTTAGAGATTTCACAGCAGCCAGAAATACCCCCGAAGAGACAAAAGGTCCGGCCGACGTGGCGCACGCTTTAAATAATCATTAAAGATGTCGGAATCGAGCGGGAAGTTTTGCTTAAAGGAAGTGAATCGATGCCTGTAAAAGCAGCGGCGCTACGTTGCGGCGTGTGGCGAGGCCGTATCGAGCGCATCGCGCCCCAACATGCGGCGAATTAAGGATTCGGGAGCACGCGCACCGATCTTAATGCAGCCAAGGATGTCGTAACAAACGACGCTCTCGCCGTACGCTATCGATATTTATTTCAGGGGGAAAAAGAAAGCCAGGCGTGAGATCTTCTGCACTTCACCGGCTGAAGTTTGTTATTCGGCGTATTGATTACAGGACGAGGCTCTGCTATGGATTCTACAGTCTAAGAGGATCACATCAATATCTCTCTCTCTCTCTCTCTCTCTCTCTCTCTCTCTCTCTCTCTGTTTTCTTTTCTCACACCGTCACCATCTTTGTCTCCAGGAGAGTCAAAAAGTCTGAGACGACTTCCAGAAGCTGTTCATTAAAAAATAATGTGTTCATGTCAGACTGGTTCACACACCAGGTTTCAGGACTCAGGCAGCTTCATTTCTCTTTTATTAAAAAGATTTCCTGTGATTTTGTGTCGATTCGCTTCAGGATTAATGCTGAAACCTTTGTTTGGAAGTGAGAAATAAAACACCGTGTAGTCAAGGAGTAGGGAGTGATTTCTCAAGGCCTAAGGGAAAAATCCATCAAGTGGTGTGGTGTAGGAAAATAATCAACAACGGTGCAGCGTACAGGCCAAAAGTACCACCTGAAAGTGCTGCCCCAAAAGAACCACTTGATAGAACCGCTCAGAAGAACCACTTGAAAGAACCGCTCAGAAGAACCGCTCAGAAGAACCGCTCGAAAAAAACCGTTTGGAAGAACCGCTCAGAAGAACCGCTCAGAAGAACTGCTCAGAAGAACTGCTCAAGAACCGTTTAGAAGAACTGCTCAAGAACTGCTCGGAAGAACTGCTCAGAAGAACCGCTCAGAAATACCACTAAAACATCCCATTGGGACTCCACAGCACTTTCTTCCAGTCTATTTGTGTGTTTTTCCTTTTTCGTCGCATATAAACAAATGGAACGTGCAGGTTCCCCAAAAACCCTAAAAGCTGAGGTGTTTCCACACTTTTCACTGTATCTCATTTGTTCTCTCGGAAATCTGAGAGTTCCAAAGTCTAGTTATCCATGATCCATGAGGTTACTGTGGTTGATCATAAGTCTAAGGCCCTGCGTCGCCCGAGTCTCGATCAGTAAAAAGGTCATAACCTCGACAATGATGGAACTATAATGAATAGAAATTGTGTTGAGGATGAAGCTGGGTTCCTGTTTGAGTCTGGTTCTTTTCCCTCACCACTGGCTCCTCCCTCCTCAGTTCTATTTGCAGTATGTTTGTGTGGAGTTTTGGAAAAGTGTCTGTTGTTAAAGCGGCATCTGAATAACACTGAATTGAGTTGTACCGGTGCGGCGGCTCCCTCAAGGCCACTTCATTTGTATCTGATCATAGTTTTTCCAGATGCGATCAGTAGAACTGGAGTTTGAGGGCTGCTTTAAAGGTGTCCATTTCCAGGTTAAATCGGTTAAAGTGGTAAATTGCCGCCTCTCTGCGCACCACTGCGTTTGTTGACTGCTTCTGCTATCTTTTGACATGTTTCAGATATTTATTTCTCTCCCTTTTCTTCCTTTCTAGTGCGTGGTGTTCGCTATGACCTCCGGACAGATGTGGAATCACATCCGTGGTCCTCCATATGCCCACAAAAACCCGCAGAATGGCCAAGTGGTGAGTTCGGTCCACGTTGTTGTGGGTTTTTTTCTCAGGTAAACCATCAGACACAGTGAAGCTTCAAACCTGCTTTCATACTGAGCTCCAAGAATGCGTTTGTTAAGCGTTTTGTTTGTTTAACGTTCAGTCAGCGCGAGAACGTTCAGAGAACCTGCAACGTTCACAATCCTGAGACAAGACCATTATTTTAAATTAGAATAACAAATGGAAGGATTTGAGAAAAAGCCCGAATTGATCTGCGAATCCCTGAGCAAAGGAACCTCCGGATCAATCAAAGGGCTGAAGGAATCCCGGATAGACCTGAAGTTTGCTGGATTTAAAGATCTCAAAATGTACATCAGAACCTTCAGTGAGATCTTAAAGAACCACATAAGGAATCTGAGGTTGGATCTAAAGCTTTCATGATGGCTCAGTGGAACTCCGGATGGTTTTCAAGATTTCATGAAAACATATCCGAAGCACCGTAGAAGGACCGTAAGATCTTCGGATGATCTGAGAGGCTGCATTTGAGTTTCAATAAATGATGGAATGCGGCTGAGGAATTTGGTCCATTTCTGAAGATTGCTGCATGGATCTGAATAAAATATTAGAGCGAATCTGAGGATCTCTGTATGGATCAGGAGACTTGTGTGTCTGGATGGTTTGAAGGCTGGATCAGAAGCTCTGACTAAGGATCTGGGGATATTCAGATGGAATGTTGAATGGGTCCGAATGAGTTGGAATAGCTGCAGGAATGGCTTCAAGGAATTGTAGATGGATCTGAGGATCTCACAAAAGGAGATCTTTGGAATGGTGGGAGGATCTGAGAAACATGGACTTAGTGAAGATATGAAGAGCAGTTGCTAGTGTGCGATGGTTGTGTAGTGTGTACTGTATGTGGAGGTGGAGTTTGGAGCCTGCAGCTCTGGAGAACTTTTCAATGCCACTGCAGAAAATAAACTTTTATTTCAAGCAAAACTGCCAGCGCATACAATTGTGTAAATATTGAACAACACTTTGAAGCGTTTGTCAGCAGTGTCGAAGTTTAACAACGCACGCTTCTGCACACACACACACACACACACACACACACACACACACACACACACACACTCAGGAATGTAATAACTCCCTTTCTCTTTTCTTTGTCCTTGTCCCACAGGAGTTTGTGTGTCAGCGATCCGGTCAATAAAACAATTGAATCCGAGTCTTTTAATTAATACACGATAAATAAGAGGATAAAAAGCTGCCGGAGCGAAATCCTGCTCCTCCACGTTCTCCTTTCACTGAAACTCCCGCTGGGACTCCGCCGTTGACTTTTACTGTCCGAGATTTAGGGGCGGCATTGGAATTGACGCCGGCGTCGCGAAGCCGACCCGTAGCTACAAAGTCGTAGCGCAGAGATTAAATTAGGAGGCGCGTTAAAACCTTACGAGAGTTTTTTTTATTTGTTTATTTATTTGTTTATTTTTTTTAGCACCGCAGGATTTACATCCGGATCGATACGGACTCGCGAGCGCTCCCTTTTTTTTCCACTTTCTGAGACATGAATCATCGCACTGGACCATCAAACGGCTGAATGTTGGGCTTCTTTGGTTTTATTTGAACTCGCTTTTCAGTGACGTCAGTGAATAAAAACACGCGTCCGACTTCTCAGCCTGGATTACACACTCATCATTCAGCTGCTGGTAGAATAACACTTGATCCAGCGCATGCTGACTCGGCTGAACTCAGTCTTAAATGAGAACATGGGGTTCAGCACAGATCAAAGGCGTAACAGGAATAAAATAAGATCGCTAGAATAAAATCGATGGGAACGTTAGTACACATGACACAACTTGGAAAATAATTGAGAAATGTTTACCTTAAGAATTCACTCAGGTAATATTCAGATTTATGGTCAGTAGTGTCAGGAGCAGTGTCAGTGGTATAGGTACTCGTGGCATCAGTAGTGGTTTCAGTACTCGTCTCTGTAATTGGTGGTATTTACAGTTCACTCAGTAGTGGTGTCCATGGGATAAGTACAATCAGTAGTGATAGTGGTGTCAGTAGTTTTGTCAGTAGTATTAAAAGTACAACCAGCAGTGGTGTCAGTAGTGGGGGTCAGTGGTATCAATATCAATGTTTGTGGAGTCAGTAGCAGTTGCAGCAGTAGTGTTAGTGGTTTCAGAAGTACAATCAGTAGTGGGGTCAGTGTTGGTCTTAGTAGTGGTGTCTGTAGAGCTGTGAGTGCTATAAGTAGTGATGTCAGGAGTATCAGTAGTGTCTGTAGTGTCAGTGGTATCAAAATATAATCAGTAGTAGTGTCAGTAGTGGTTTCAGCATTCGTGGCAGTGGTATCAGAAGGTGATATTAGTGGTGTAAGTAATAGTGTCAATAGTGGTGTTAGTGGTGTCAGGATTGGTGTTAGTGGTGTCAGTAGTGTTAGTGGTGTCAGTAGTGGTGTCAATAGTGTTGTCAGTAGTGGTGTTAGTGGTGTCAGGATTGGTGTTAGTGGTGTCAGTAGTGTTAGTGGTGTTAGTGGTGTCAGTAGTGGTGTTAGTGGTGTCAGTAGTGGTTTTAGTGGTGTCAGTAGTGGTGTCAGTAGTGGTTTTAGTGGTGTCAGTGGTGTCAGTAGTGGTTTTAGTGGTGTCAATAGTGGTGTCAGTAGTGGTGTCAGTAGTGGTGTTAGTGGTGTCAGGATTGGTGTTAGTGGTGTCAGGATTGGTGTTAGTTGTGTCAGTGGTGTTAGTGGTGTCAGTAGTGGTTTTAGTGGTGTCAGTAGTGGTGTTAGTGGTGCCAATAGTGGTGTTAGTGGGGTCAGTAGTGGTGTTAGTGGTGTTAGTGGTGTCAGTAGTAGTGTTAGTGGTGTCAGTGGTGTTAGTGGTGCCAATAGTGGTGTTAGTGGGGTCAGTAGTGGTGTTAGTGGGGTCAGTAGTGGTGTTAGTGGGGTCAGTAGTGGTGTTAGTGGTGTCAGTAGTTTTAGAAGGCGATATTAGTGGTGTAAGTAATAGTGTCAGTAGTGGTGTCAGTAGTGTTAGTGGTGTCAGTAGTGGTGTCAGTAGTGGTAGTGGTGCCAGCAGTGGTGTTAGTGGTGCCAGCAGTGGTGTTAGTGGTGTCAGTAGTAGTGTTAGTGGTGTCAGTAGTGGTGTCAGTAGTGTTAGTGGTGCCAGCAGTGGTGTTAGTGGTGTCAGTAGTAGTGTTAGTGGTGTTAGTGGGGTCAGTAGTGGTGTTAGTGGGGTCAGTAGTAGTGTTAGTGGTATCAGTAGTGTTAGTGATGATGTCAGTGGTTGTGTCAGTGTCATTAGTAGTTTCTTCTAATGAACCTTTACCCCGTCATTACGTTGGTCCATAATCATCAGTGTGCGAAGGTGGAAAAGACAGACATCACCGAGTGTGTGAAGATGATGTTCAGTATGCGTGTGAAGATTCAACACCGTCTCAAAGCCCCGGATGCAAGAAATCTTTAGTGCGTCCATGTGAAACCATCCACACTTTCGCCGCTGAGCAGCAACTTTCACAGGATACGTGATTAAACATCTCTCAACTTTACAGCAGTTTTTTTTATAAAAGTCAACTTTTGAAAGCGCTAAGGGTTTGACGAGGGGTGATCTCAAAACTGTTAGCGTGATTCCTCGGTACACAAATACCCTAGGAAGTAAACGCGGACTAAGGTGGAACAGTTTAACCTCTCCTGGAGCAGATCTGACCCATTTCCCATTGGATAAGCGTTGAGGTGATTGTGAGAATAAGCTCAGGGCTGGGCTTCTTCTCTGCTGTCTTCTCACACGCTGTCATGTTGGCAATCCTGGGCAGGGTTTTTCCTCCTCTTTATTCTTTACTCTAATAAAACCCTACCAAGCTCCTGCTGGTATGCAGGGGTTAGATCCTACACAAAGTGAAGGAGAACTGGTAGACCATGGACGCTCAAGGCTCAGTGATAGACAGAAGTCAAAACTCCACGCCTCGTAGTGGTCATGCTGACCTCTTCTGTACACCACTCAAAGCTCCTACAGTGGACACATGAGCATCAGAACTGGACTATGGAAGAAGGTGGCCTGGTCTGATCAGTCACATTGATGGTTAAGTGCATGGGAATGGCTTTTCTTGAGGAAGAGTTGGCACCGGAATGGAAAGTAAGTTCAAGGAACATAACAAAGCTCAAGGTGTTTGCTCGTGATCTAGAGTTCTCTACCCGATCAAGCGTCTGTTGGAAAGTCTATCCATGAAGGTTCCACCTCATATCTTACCGGACTTCAAGGATCTGCTGCTACCATTCCAGGTCTTGAAGAAGCGGAGCTGTTTATGAAAAATATCATACACGATCGCCGCCCTAGTGATGAGTTCTTTAAACAGCAGGTTCTAACAATCATGATAATAATAATAAAAATGATCAGTTCTCCTTCCGGTTCCTATCAGTAACAGAAGAAGGAACTATGCTGATACCCGAGAGCTGAAAGCTTTTGACTCCGACTGGAAGCGTGTGTTTGGCGGCTGGTGTTAAGTCTGCGGGAGCTCACGGTTCGTTCGCGTCTGATCTTCTGTAGAGAAAAAGTTTTGTAAGTGATTCTAGTTTGTTTCTCTCTTTGACCAGGGACGTCTCTCTGTAACTGCTGCTGGGGTGAAACTTTCTTCTCCACATTTCCCCATGTGCTGGTGCGCAGTTTAGTGTTGATGAGGCGTCAGGGAGTGTCGCACCATCTGCCACCCGAACATGGTGGAGCTCTCAGGAGCCGCCTCACACTCCATCTGCACCTTCATGACTCTTATGCTGCAGAACATGATGCGGGGAAAAAGAACATATGGGAGAGGAGAACGCTTCATCCGTGTTAAAAACTGTTCTTACTTCCACTACAAAGATAAAACAGCAGAAGGATGCACACCAGTAATCACCATGGTAACAGTGCAAAGTTGGGAGAACAATGTCAACCTAGAATTAGATCTTTTTTTGTATCAGACCTAAAAGTACCAGACACACTTTGTGGACACCTGACCATGAGATTGCTTTGTGCTTCTTTTTGAACATCCCAGTCCACATTCAGTCTCCATTCCCTGTTAGAATGAGCTCCACTCTCCAGGGAAGATGCTCCACCAGATTTTGTGGAGAGCCAGTCATCCACAAGGGCATTAGTAAAGTTAGGAACTAATGTAGGTTCCTAAAGAGGTTCCTGGAGTGCAGTCAGCATTAAAAATTCATCCCAAAGGTGTTAGAGTTGGAGCTCTAAAGCAGGAACACCCCATGGAAAAGCAGATCTTTCATGCACGAAATGCATCCAAAGACTTCCGATACATTTGTGTGCCTCCAACTTTGTGGGAAGCACATCTGGGTGGAAACTTCCGGTGTTCCGATACTTGTATGTATCAAACCTTTGGAATTGTGCATCAAGGCCCATGATGGAAAATGTCAAGCTAATTTCACCGAGTATGCTAACTCCGATAACGGGTATAAATTCATCATCACTTATGATATTTTTTTCATGTAGCAGCTACGATGTTCCACGACGTCGCCTCCTGACTCCTTTATGAATATTCACAAACCGTTAGAAAATAAAACCCAGACGGAAAAGATCAAGGAAGTCGTTCGACATCCATTTATTAACCACAATAACAATTACAGATGCGATTTCTGCCCGAAAGGAACGAAATGGCAGCCGTGATGTTTCCCAGAAGCACTTAAAATTCTACAACGCAAATATCACGCGCTTTACCTCCACCAACATCATTAATCATAAGCGCTTAATAACCACCGTCTTTAACGTCTCCACAGGGGGAAGTCCTGCTTTAAAAGTGCGACAAATGCACCAAAAACCTCCGTCTAGCGCACATTTCTCCTCCACTCGTCTTCCTGAGAGAGCAGAGTCGAGCCGGCTCTCGTCTCATCCATTAAATTTGAAACTGTCGAAAGGGAGGAAAGGAAAGAGGGGAAAAAAAAAAAACGGGATGAACAAGAGCCGAGCTCTGCGGAATGACAATTACGGCGAAGCCGCGAAAGGCTAATGCGCTAGAAATCGTTATAAAAGGGTCCGTCGTGTCTCTTCTGTTGTTTGTGAACAATCGGAGATTGATTTGCACGAGCGCTTAGCCGGGTTGCCATGCCCTCGCCAAAAAATCCCTGCCCGCCTTATTCTTCTACTTGGAAGTCTTTCAGCTCTCTGACATCACGGAGCAGGACTCGCGTTATGAATTATTCAGGTGCGAGCATCAAGCGCAGTGTCGTAAACAAACCGCTAACGATGCTGCTGATCCCTGAGCGCAGACGCCCCTCTCCGAAACTGCTCCGGTCCCAGGATGCATCCGGTTTCATCCCCACGCCGATGGAAAAGCCTTTACAATCAACCCCGAGGTCTTTCAGAATGCTTTTAGAAGTCAAAGAATTGCTGACTGAGGTTCAGCGTGTCTGTGGGAACTCAGAAGGTGCAACACGGTGTGGCTGCGATTCAACTTCTGATCCAAAGTCCAAAACCGATACGCTACAAAATAACCAATCCTGGGAAAATCCGAGAAATTAAACGAGAATAAAACTCATTTTATTTAACATAATTGGAAGAGACAAAGTCGACCATATGGCTAATGTAAGTGAATTCATTCGTTCATGTGTTCGTTTCTCCGTAGTGGTGTTTAAATTGTATGTGTGAACACAAGAATCAATAGACATTGCAATATAATAAATCATTTGTGTAAACCAGGGGTGCCATTACTTTCTTTATTGTTTATTTGTATTATTTTTCCACACAGTAATCTAACTCCTGTTGGAGAGCTGTGATGATGTCATGAAAAAAAAAACGCCGACACGCTCATATTCGAACACTAATCATCCGCTCGGTTTTATCCCTAATTAATTCCTTAAGGACGTGCCGATGTGACTGCGCCCCCCCTTTTCCACAAGGTAATATTTTTCCGCGCAGACGTTAAAGACGTGTCGGGGCTCCAGCTCCGGTTTCGGCTCCTGCTCCGGTTTCATCTCCTGCTCGACCTCGAACCCTGTTTTTATTTACTGCGGTAAATATTTCCCTCGTCTGAAGAGTCTGCGCTCTATAAATAGCGCGAGGAAGAGCGCCGGCGCCACCGGAGAGTCTTCTCTCCCGGTCATCGTTTGTGGTTGTGCGCTGGAGTGTGAAATTAAAAAAACAGAAGAGAGTGAGAGAAGGAGAAGAAGAAGAAAAAGAAAAAAAGGAAGTAAATTACCCTGATTTCCAAAAAAAACTCGCCGCTACATTTGCATGAAATTACGTTCCATGGGCCTGCGAGAGCGCCGCTTCCGGGCGTCATGCCTGAGCGGACATCCAAACTCGCTCGGGAAGCAGAAAGCTGTTCGGCAAATCACGACGTCTGGACGTGCGTGCGTGTGTGTGTGTGTGTGTGTGTGTGTGTGTGTGCGCACCCCAGGCTTCATCTCACACCCGTCTGAATCTATTTAACACGTGGGATGAGCCGAATGCTGCCGAAGAATCCGCAACCTTTCCTCTTCCTCGTGATCTGCGACTCCGCCCGAGGCGACGTCGCAGGAGACCCTGAGGAACAGGGTTGTGGGGAATCTGTCCCACACTTCATATATCTCAGAAGGTTCCTCATCATCGCACCAACTTTAGACTGATAAATCAATTTGGCCAAGAAAAAGAGAAGAATCGAGCGCTCGAGTCAGGGTCTGTCTCTATTCAATGATTTATTCATCTTTTAACTCAGAAATTTCCCACCTCTGACACGGGAACCAAGACAAACTCAACTCGGGTTTTCCTGCTCGTCTCGAGGAACATCGTGAAGGCCTCCCCAAGTCCAAGTTCCCCAAGTTCTCCTTCAGATTACACTTCTTACCTGGAGAACCTGGAAGGTCTTCAACATGGACATCCACTCAACATGGCTGCTCAGGGACTTCCCAAAGCTGAATTTTTATGTTTCAAATGCTGCTCCTCACTTCTCTATTGTCCTCCAAAATGTCTGTTTTCATCCTTTCTCACCTCCAGTTTCCTGGTCTCATAATTCATTATTCGCTTTTGATTCCCAGTTTGTTAATCTCCTTTTGTTCATCTCCTCTTTCTCATCTACATGTTCCTCTTGTAGCTCCTCATCATGTTCTTCCAGATTCTATGTAGTATTTTAACTCCCTTCCTGGTTCCTCCATTTCCTGTCTTTTTCTCCTTCTCTAAAAATCCTGGTGTAGATCCTGATAAAGGTTTTTCTCCTTGTTCTGATCAGACATGATCATGATTATCAGATTTCAAAAAGAAAATCAACAGACTGGCTGGCGCTCATAAGTTTTGGCACTTACAGGGAAGCTTTCCGAAAGCATGAAAAGAGATTTATTTTTCAGATCCAAACACATTACTGCAGCAAGTTGAGCATCGAAGATGATGTTTTTTTTGTTATTTATTTCTTCCTCCACATTAATTGGTTGGGTCTCGACCCCCGGCTGGGATTTAAACTCCGTAATGAAATGAGAGAAGTTCCGACTTTCTTCTTTTCCTTTTGGGGTTTTTTCTTGTTTTTTTTCTTTCTTCAAGCTCTGGTACTCGACTCTTCAGGAGCCTCGCCAGCTCGATTTGCTCGACTGTTTTTTGGATCGTTTAGCAAATCCTGACACACACACACACACACACACACACACACACACACCCCTGTGCCAGAAAAATCAGCACCCGAACACGGATAAACGTGTTTATTTTTTCCCCCTCGGATTCGTTATCTATTTTTTTGGCTCTGTAACGTCTTTACAAATGTTTACTTGTTTGGCCCAAGAAGTGTGTGTGTGTGTGTGTGTGTGTGTGTGTGTGTGTGTGTGTGTGTGTGTGTGTGTGTGTGTGTTAGAGTGAAGGGAATTGAGCAGTGAACTGAAGCGTTAAATAAATGTGGAACTTGGTGTAAGAGAGAAACCTGGAGTACACACTTTTCTCACACACACACACACACACACACACACACACACACACACACAGAGGTCCAGAAGCTTTATGTATCTCGGAGTCCTAATTAGTGAAAACGGCGAACAGCAGAGTCTCGCAGGGTGACAATAATGAAAGCGCAGGATGAAGAGAAGCTGAATGAACGAGGGAGAGTTCATTATCTTTCTCTTCCTCTCTTCATCTTTCCCAGAACGATAGACTATTTATTTATTTAATTATATAATTTTTATTTTATTAAAAAAAACAATTTTATCTACTGCTGAAATCTGAATTCTGATTGGTCAGAAGGCGTTGATGAACTTTCTGTAGTGCAGGTTTTTTCCAGTTCATTCGTTCTTTTCCTCCGTCTCTTTCTTTTTTCTCATTCCTTCTTTTCCTCATTCTTTTTCTTCTTTTGATTTTCCTCATCTCTTCCTCCTTCACTTCCTCCTTCTTTTCATTTCACTCTTTCCCTTGCCTCTTTCTCCATCTTTCCTCTCCTCCATCTACCTTTCAATTTCTTTTCATTATTCTCCTCTTCCTCACTCTTTTCTCTTCATCTGCCTTTTCATCTTCTCCTTTTCTGCGATCTTCCTCTCTCTTACCTTATCCTCCTTTTCTTTCTCTTCCCTTTCCTTGCCTCTTCCTCCTTCTTCACCTCTTTTTCTTTTCTTAGTTCCTCACCTTCACAGACAGTCTCCTTCCTGTTTTCTTTATCCTTCTTCTTATTCTTCTCTTCCTTCTCTTTCCATTATCTGCCTCTTCCTCCTTCACTCCTTCTCTTACCCTTTCTTGTTTTTTCTCCTACTCCTTCATCTTTCTCTCCATCTTCTACCCTCTTTCTTTGTCTTTTCTGCACCTGTGACCTCCTCCTTTTATTATTCTCCTCTTCCTCAGTCCTCACGGTTATTCTTTCCCATCTCCTGTCATTTTTCCCCTTTCTTCCTCTTACTACTTCTCTTCTGACCTCTTTCCTTTTTTCTCTTCCTCCCCTTTATTCTGCCACTTTTCTCCTCTTTCTTTCTCACTGCAGGATGTTATCTGCTGTGGTGAAGCTGAAAATTGGCCAGTTTGGCTCGAGCTTCCAAAAATCCGACTTCCCACAAGCAGGGAATTGTTTTACTCGTCCGGAAACATTCCACCAAATCCGATTTTACACCACTGAGGTTACAGCTGTTTAGTCACCGGAAACAGAGGGAGAGAGAGAGAGAGAGAGAGAGATGGGCAGAAAATAACAGAGAGAGAGAGAGAGAGAGAGATGGGCAGAAAATAACAGAGAGAGAGAGAGAGAGAGATGGGCAGAAAATAACACAGAGAGAGAGAGAGAGAGAGAGAGAGCAGAAAATAACACAGAGAGAGAGAGAGAGAGAGAGAGAGAGAGAGGAGAGAGAGAGAGAGAGATGGGCAGAAAATAACACAGAGAGAGAGAGAGAGGGCAGAAAATAACACAGAGAGAGAGAGAGAGAGAGAGAGAGAGAGAGATGGGCAGAAAATGAGAGAGAGAGAGAGAGATGGGCAGAAAATAACACAGAGAGAGAGAGAGAGAGGGCAGAAAATAACACAGAGAGAGAGAGAGAGAGCAGAAAATAACACAGAGAGAGAGAGAGAGAGAGAGATGGGCAGAAAATAACACAGAGAGAGAGAGATGGGCAGAAAATAACAGAAAGTAAGAGAGAGATGGAGAGTGAGTGAGAGAGAGAAAGGAGAGAGAGAGAGAGAGAGAGAAAGGAGAGAGAGAGAGAGCTCATTATTCTAACAATGTAAGACTGGCCTTGTTCAAGCAATCATGAAATGGAAATTGAGTAGTTGCTTGAGAGGAAACGTGTGTGTGTGTGTGTGTGTGTGTGTGTGTGTGTGTGTGAGTGATTCATGTTGTTCAGAATAAATGGTGTGAAGAGCTGCAGAGAACAGTGTGAAGGTGGATGTGGACTTTAGACGACATTATAACTAAATGAGAGAGAACTCCAGCACCACAGTGTCTCATCGTGTCTCACATTCTCTCACACTGTCTCACAGCACCTCACTGCATTTCAACGATCAATTACAGTGTCTCACAGCATCTCATAATCGCTCACATTGTCTCAGAGTCTTGCACATTGTTTTATAGTCTCTATTTCTGTCTCTCACAGTGTTAATCTTTCCTAGCATCTCAGTCTCTCTCATTCTCTCACAGTTTCTCTCATTCTCTCACAGTTTCTCTAATTCTCTCACAGTTTCTCTCATTCTCTCACAGTTTCTCTAATTGTCTCACATTCTCTCTCATTGTCTCACATTATCTCACAGTCTCTTTTATTGTCTTATATTCCGTCTCTTGTTGTCTCATAGTCTCTCTTATTGTCTCATAGTCTCTCAAAGTCTCTTATTGTCTCTTATTCTCTCAGCTGTCTTACTGAAATCAATCATTCACAGTCTCTCACAGTATCCCTCAGTTAATGTGTCCCATAATCTCACAGTGTCTCACAGTGTCTCTCAGTGTCTCACAGTGTCTCTGTCAGGAATTGAATTAAAGGTATTTTCTGGAAAACTGCACTACAGCTTTAACCACATGGACATTAAACAAACTTCTCGTCACAGCCTTCGACCTTGTGAGCGAT
>NC_060911.1:1280000-1290000 GCF_014805685.1 Silurus meridionalis | reverse complement strand
GGAGGAACAGTTGGATGGAGGACAGGACGGATAAAGGGCTGGTTGCTTGGAAGGATTTATGGATGGACAGACAGATAGAGATGGATGCATGGAGGGACAGATATTGATATAGCTGGATACTAGAAAGAATAAATTGATGGATGGCTGGAGAAGAATATAGAGGACTGGATGAATTGAGGGGCACCTAGAGGACTGGATTCGGAAAATGATGGCTGGATGAAAGGATGAATGGTCATATGAATATTTAGAGATACACAACAGGCATGAAAGAACACAACTATGAAAGAACACGTATAGAATTATGTAGTTAACAGAAAAATAACACAATGTTTTATAATTTCGATCGTCTAAAATGTTAGCGTTGATGACTGCTTCCCAAACTTGTGGCCTTCTCACATCAGATTCCCGAGATCCTCACGTGGAATGGTTTTCCAACTATCTCGAGGAGTTCTCAGAGGTGTTGAGTGCTTGTTGGCTGCTTTTCCTTCACTCTCTGGTAGAAACCCCTCCCAAACCATCTCGATTTAGATGGACGATTGTTGGACGAATGTGTCTGAAAAGGAATATCTTTGAGACGAGTCATGACTGGTGTGAGGGAGGAGACGAGGAGGAGGTTATTAATGTATTCATTTTGACAGCCCATAGTTTATATATATATATATATATATGGATGGATAGATTGATAGATGAATGGATGGATGGGTCATTGAAAGGACTGATAAAGATACAGATGGATGTAGGAAAGAAACCCAAAGGCCAGGATCATTAAGTATTATGAGATGGTTAGAAAGATAGCTTGATGGATCTACAGATGGTTTAAACCAGGAGCAAATTAAATCATCTGTTCTTCGGTTGGTTCTTAGTTTCTTCCTCTATGACACCGACACCGATTTGATATGTTCTATGTTAAAGATCTCCTGAAAAGAACGTACCTGAACGCGGTTTCCTTGTGCTGCGTCTCGTGTAGAACTTTATAGAACTTTTAACCACTGAGGAGAGGAGCCCTGAGGAACCCGTGTGTAGTGTGTTGGGGTGATCAATGGTGTGGACGTTGTTCAAGCGGCCGAGTGTTCTAATAAACTTTATTTTAAAATATTAACCGCTGTATAAAGTTGATAACGGCGCTAATTGGGAGCCTCATAACGACGTTAGGAAAAACGCTGAGCTGCAGATTGCAGCATGTAAAATTGGCTTTATTTCATTTCCCTGCAATTTAATGATTATAGCAATATAAAATGTGCCGACAGTAAGGTTAAATAAGCGTGTGTGTGTGTGTGTGTGTGTGTGTGTGTGTGTGCGCAGTTCTCACTGTGTACTCTAATGAAAGACAGAAATATTAAATTAGATTTTTTATAAGAACCCATCCCCCGTGTCAGTGAGGAAGATCTTGAACGCCGCGATTAAGCGGTAAGAAATGAACTGCTAACACACTCGGGTCTCAGTGACGTGGGATTAATGTCCTGAGCATGTGATTAATACGAGACGGCGTGTTCCTGAAGAACGTGAAGCTTCCACACCGGCGCGAGAGTGATTTATTTACCGCGCTTCCTTCTTTATTAGCCGTTAACGACGTTCCCGGTCCTCCGATTAGCGGCGTACGGGAGGAGGCTGAGTGGGACGAGTGGACAGGCTTTCCGCCGTTAGCGTGTCGTCGTTTTTCATTAGCATTCGCTGTTTCACACCTACAGGATGTTCCACTGATGAGCGAGTGATCATTAGCGCTTGAAGTTTTCATGAAAGGTTAAAGGTTATGTGGTACAGAGCAGATGAACGACGTATGGCGTACACACACAGATTATAAGTTATATACTGACGAGTCTTTTTGAGTAAAGACAGGATGCTTGAGATGATAAATGGATGGCTAGATATATAAAGAGCTGGATGATTGAAAGAAAAATAGATGAATGGATGGAGGGAGGGAAAGGTGGAGGTCTGGATGCTTGGATCAAGAGAATATTTGGGGAAGGTTCGGACGTTTTCCTGCTGTGGCATCGCAGAAGGATTGATTTGCATTAATAGCTGCGTTACTCCTCAGCATGACCTGGATCCTCACACAATTCATAGTAAGATTCGAGTGAGAGCAAGTTTGTAGATGAAGGCTGGGTGAATTGAGCTCCAAATGAGTTCTGAGGAGCAAACAAAAAGCTGTTTGTTTATATGTAGAAGTGGACGACATGAATTTTCACTCGAACTCCAAGAAAATGAAAAATCCATGCAGTTCTGTGTGGAACCATCATGCTGATCCTCTAATCAACACTCTGTACCTCTGTGAGGAAGAAATAAAACATCTCTGGACCCTGAAGCAGAAGTTCCTTGAGCTTTTTCTGTTACAGCAGCAAAGAAAAATGTGCAAATATTTACAGTAATGTGTAGAAATACAAGAGAAGAACTTGAACATCGTCTCAAAGCAGCTGAACACAGATACTGTGGGGATACAAATCTGTCCCTGATGAACAAGTCGGTGGAGACTGTGGTGAAGGAAAAACTCCCTGAGATGCAAAAGGAAGAAACCTTGAGAGGAACCAGACTCAAGAGGGAACCTCATCGTCATCTGGGTGACAACGAATGTCCATTTATTCCAGATAAACAATGTTGAGGCGCAGTGATGGAGATCAGAGCAAACTGTAGTCCTGAGTTACTGTAGCAGACTGTTGATATTAACTACAGTCCAAATCCATCCTCAAAGAATGAAAGTCTCCATCAGGGCACCTGAAGATGCAGGAAAAGAGCAGGTGATGATTTTTACAGTCTTTTAATTAAAATGGGTCCAAGTTTTCCAAATAAAGTGAATGTTGGTAAAAAACTACAGCAAATATTCTACAAAATTAAACAGTGAAGAAAAGAGGAGACCTGGGAAAAGAGATTTATTTACGTGTGCAGGAAGTGTATAGATACATGGTATATGTTATGTTTATCTGTAAGGTGTATATGCATTAAAATGACCAGCACACACACACACACACACACACACACACTCTTCTCGACTCTCGGATGAAACGTGCCCCATCAGCACGTTTGCTTGTTTCCCGTAGAGTGTTGAAGTGAATCGTGAACTCTCCTGATTACAGATATGAATAGTGAGGAAGCAGCGTCGCTCCACACCAAACAACTATCTCAATATACCTCACACTGCACACATCATTGTACCCACGCTGCACACGTCATTGTACCCCACGCTGCACACGTCATTATACCTCACGCTGCACACGTCATTATACCTCACGCTGCACACGTCATTATACCTCACGCTGCACGTCATTATACCTCACGCTGCACACGTCATTATACCTCACGCTGCACACGTCATTATACCTCACGCTGCACACGTCATTATACCTCACGCTGCACACGTCATTATACCCCACGCTGCACACGTCATTATACCCCACGCTGCACACGTCATTGTACCCCACGCTGCACACGTCATTGTACCTCACGCTGCACACGTCATTGTACCCCACGCTGCACACGTCATTGTACCCCACGCTGCACACGTCATTGTACCCCACGCTGCACACGTCATTATACCCCACGCTGCACACGTTATTAAAACCAAAATCGATTCGAAATAAAAGGCTGATGCTTTTTTATGCCTTTTGTACGAGTCGCTCGTATTTTTTCTTCTGATTTTAATTTATTCGTGTGTATAGCGCTCCTGTGAGAAGACCTGGGAATCTATTTATTATATTTAAAAGAAAATCAGCAGTAATGATCTAGAAATAAGGAAACGATCCTGTAACTCTGAGGATATTTTACATTTATAATCACTCATAAAAACTATAATAAATCATATAGTAATAAATGTGACTCGTAATAATACATTTAAATCTGTAATTTTATATAGTAAATAATATCTATAATAAAAGATAATATCTTAAAAATAAATAAATAAATAAATAAAATCGACGTCCTACACAATTGTGTGGCTGCAGGTTTGTGCTGACAGTTTTGGGGATAAATGAAGCCTAAGAAAGAAAGAAAGAAAGGAAGAAAGGAAGAAAGGAAGGAAGGAAGGAAGGAAGGAAGGAAGGAAGGAAGGAAGGAAAGAAAGAAAAATTGAATAATTAATTAATTGATCAACGAAAATAAACCTGTAAAACACAGAGGGGAGAAAAGAGAGAAAAGGAGAAAAGGGAATGGAAAGTTACAGAATTCCCTGAACGCTCCATGTTTGAGAGAAGAGGTAAGAAATATATAAATATATAAATAAACATGCAGATGAGTCAGAAACAGCTGAGCGCTCAAGCCTGAGAAAGCTGTATCTTTTCTCAGAGAGTGAGAGAAAGAGGGAAAATGTGATGTCTCTGCAGTAACGCTGTTAATGAACTATTTCATTCAAATCCATTAGGACGGGCGGCGTTATCGTCCTCGTGCCTCGGAATGTCCTCATTTGCAGAACTCACCAGGAGAGAGACGGAACGCGACTAATTAGTGCGAGAGAGAAATCAGCGCTTAATGAATAGACGCGTAAATAACGATAAATACGACGAGCAAACGCATGAATGCTGATTTCGATCTCCGTTTCCCGCCGGCGGAGCAGGAATCTGATTCCTGAATGATCCGACTGTCTGACTGCCACCACCACCTGAGAAGCACCTCTGATTTCTTTAGCAAAGTTCACTGGATTAATATTATTATTAACTCTATACACAGATAACAGTATAGAGGTCATGTGGAGGTCGTATAGGACAGAAGGAATGCTTTTCTTCTAGTTTTTGGAAATGAAAAAAACAAACACCATGGGATAGAACTCATTAAAGGTTAGTTCGAAAGATTTTAATTGATTGAACCAATATATGTTTAAGGATCTTATTGGCTCTTGGGTTTGTGGGTATGATTTATAATCCATTTCAAAAATATATAAGTAGCTACTAATAATGAAGCTGTATTCACCATATAAGTTCCACCACATGCAAAACTACTCCATGGAGTTATTCAAACTTGAACTCCTTCCGGTCAATCACAATCCACTATTCACACCTGAAATACCTTCAGCCAATCACAATCCACTATTCACATCTGAAATACCTTCAGCCAATCACAATCCACTATTCACATCTGAAATACCTTCAGCCAATCACAATCCACTATTCACATCTGAAATACCTTCAGCCAATCACAATCCACTATTCACATCTGAAATACCTTCAGCCAATCACAATCCACTATTCACATCTGAAATACCTTCAGCCAATCACAATCCACTATTCACACCTGAAATACCTTCAGCCAATCAAATCCACTATTCACATCTGAAATACCTTCAGCCAATCACAATCCAGTATTCACATCTGAAATACCTTCAGCCAATCACAATCCACTATTCACATCTGAACTCCTTCCAGCCAATCACAATCCACTATTCACACCTGAACTCCTTCCAGCCAATCAGGATGCATTATTCACCCCAGCCCCTGAGATTAATTATTTGTGTGTGATATTGTTTGCATTTCCATTCTCTGTAATTCTCAGCAGAACTTTAATAAACTTTCCTTCATCGTTTGCGATCGTCAGACTCCAGACGAGTCACGAGGCCTGACAGGAGGCTTATTTTTCTCTCCTCCCCTCAGAAATATGGAATGTGCTGTGTTTATACATTCAAAGTAAATTATTCACGGGCGACGAGTTCGATGGAAATGTGAATGTTTTTATAAAAGAGAAACGAAACTTTAGCAGACGTTGTTCTGTGTTTCTAGTCGGTGAGATAAAGAAAGCGCCCAGGTGGAAATAATGCTTTCATTTTCTGGCCCGTGAGCTCGCAGCTTGGGAAAAATTGATATATCGTTGGAATTTCTTTTTATGCTCAGAGCACAAAAGTCAATTTATCTTTCCCTTCGTCACCAGGCAACGCTGGGATTTCATCTTTAATCTTCGCTCGTGCGTTCGCTTCATATTTCAGCTAAATGTTTTATAATAAAGACGAAATCCCTGCTGGTGCGTGTACAGACGTTAACATCCACATCCACACGCACTGGTTAGGACCTGAAACTATGCAGCTGTTCTAGAAACCTCAGAACAACGGAATATAATGTACTGACCTTCATGTTCCATTGACCATCTAAGCATCTGATTGGCTGAATTGAGGTTGATGGTCCGAAAGACCTGATTAGCTCAAGTATCTTCATTATAACCATCAACACCATCTTATTGGTTAAAAAGGTGCCACTTAACAAGGTGGCCTAAGAACCGAATTGGCAGAGAGCAACAATAAATGATTGATATCTGATTGGCTGAGAAGGCGGGATAAATGTGATCCAGTTATCTGATTTGCTTTATGCCAATGCTGAGTTTTGATTGGCTCAAGTGACCAAGTGTGATTTGATTAGAGTTCAGACTGGGAAAGAGTCGGTTACATATGGTAAGTGACTGTGGGGGCCCAAGGATCTGATTGGCTGACTCCAAATGACCAAACAGCTCTCTGAACATCTGATTGGCTGAAACTAAGATTACCAAAGATCTGACTGGTTGAATGTATGAGTTTTGGGCATTATGGCAGTTTAAGGACCTGATTAGAAGGAGCATGACAGAATAAAGTGAATAAACTGAAGTAAAGTGTTTATCAATCAGATAAATTAGTTAAATATGAAGTATTTGGACAAAAGTTTGTGGACTCCTGAGCATTGGGTTGGTTTGTCATTTTAAACATTAAATTTACCATTTGCGGTGATAATAAGGTCCAACCTTTAAGGAAGATGTTTCACGAGATTTTGTGGAGATTTTGTGTACATTCATTCAGCCACATGGGTGGTAATAGAGTCAGGTACTGATGTAGGTGTCAATAGGGTTGGAGCTCTATAGCTGGAGATCTTCCATTCCAAACCATGTAGCAGATCTTCATGGAGCTGGCTTTATTATGCAGGAACAGGTTTGGGTCTAAAAGTGAAGGGAAAATTTTATTCAACCACATGGAAAAATAAGATAATTGTGCCTCCAACTTTGGATTGTATGGGGAGATGTAAATGGGTGGAAAAGTCAGGTGCCCCAATAGTTTGGTGCATTTAGCATATGAGTCAAAATCTGATTGGCTGGAAGAGCAGTTTGACCTCCATGTTCTGGCTATAAAGCATGATCATGTGTCATCATTCAAAGAGTGGATGTTTGTGACCATCGAAGAATCTCATTGATTGATATCAAAGGTTTAGTACCATCTGAGGATCTGATTGGTTCTGATCTGAAGTTCTAACATTTGTAGAAATTTGTACTCATTTTTAGCGATCAAACTGATTGATTTTGATTTTCTGCTATTAGAATATTCTGGACTCTGGTATCTGTTCCTTACTGTCTTACTGAGAGCAGATGGCAAGAGCAGCTTTAAAAATAAAGTATGTTGCTGACCAAAACACTGACTAGGCTTATTTTTATTCTGGGCAAGTCCTGTTTTGACTCACACTGCTGACTTTTATTTACTCAAAATAAGACTCGCTGGCTTTCCTTCACCCGTCTCAGAAAAAAACAACTATAAATTATAAAAAATCTACCGATTACTAAAAATGGTGTTGATCTTTGTACAGGAGTTGATGCAGAAAATCTATTGTTTCTCTCACACAATGCAGCGTTTTCTAAAAAAGAAAGAAAGAAAAACCAGTGGTTTGTGGGTAGCGGATGATTATTCTGCTGTGAGAGAAACCTGCAGGCTAAAAAAAAAGACTGGATTGATGTTTGTTCTGCAGGAGCTTCCCTCACTCATACGGTTACATAACAGCAACGCTGTTGGAAGGATGAAAAAAATCGATAAAAGTCGAGGCTGCAGAAGTTTAACAAGTTTAATTTTAGCTGCTTGTCCCTTGAGCTGGATATTTTATTTAACATATGTACTCGTATTTGCTGATATTATTCATTTTTAATCCACTTTTTCTCTGACAGGTGACATGGTGTTGGGTCGCAGTCATCTCGCTCGCTCTCTGGTGATTTATCGCTCAGAGCTTCTCGAGATTGATTTCTGGAGAGTGGCTTCTACTGTTAGATGGTTCACTTGGTCAGGAACTAAGAGTTCCACCAGTACCAGTATCATGAAATTAAAATAAGGAACGAAATGATGCTTTTTAATACCAGGTGTTTTTTGTTTTTAAGAACTTCATAATGCCTTCATGTTCCATTAACCATCGAAGTATCTAATTGGCTGGTTTGAGGGTGATGAGCCAAAGCTTATGCTGATTTGCTTAAGTATCTCCATTGGCTGCCTCCAAAGGCATAACTATATTAAGATATGATTGGCTGACAATTGTGACCATGTGATTTGAGAAGACTGGGAAAGGGCTCTAATTGGTTACAGAGGGTTAATGATTGTGAGGCCCCAATGATTTGCTGCTTCCAAATGTATAACATGTATTATAGTTTTTCTCAGTTGCTTTGCAGTGTTTCTCAGATCAGAAATGAAATTCTCAAAACTACTTGTTCCTCCACATCATGTGGTCACTTGTGCTCATCAGAAGGACATTTTCTTGTTGCTTTGGTTACATTGTGAACGCTTCTGTACATGCATGTATCTGATTGTGTTCGAGTGTCTGCTGTTTCCTACAGTATCAGTTGTTTATGTTCAGGTTAATCAGAATATATTTTACTGGTTTCACCTGAATAGTTTTAACCCCCAAAAACATCTCAGCATCAGTTCACTGTGTACGTCACTGAATGTAAAATCATTAAACCAGTCGTTAGAATCCGTCATCTAAAATTTCTATTCAACTTTTATTGTGTAAATGTGTTGAATTGATGAATTGTGCAGATGAATGTTGAAGGTCACTGATGAAGGCGAGTGAACGACATCAGATCAACCAATCATCAACCAATAATAATTCAGTTGAGTTTCTGAAAATTGATGAACATCTAAGAAACGAATGGACACTAACACAGTACAGTAAAAGTGTGAATTCTGTCTGGTTTCTTGCAATCAACAGAAGAATTTCAGCCTCGTGCATTTTCACTCGCTGTGATCCAAAACCATAGTTTCTATCAGGAAACACTGAAACTGTGCAGCGTCACACTGAAAACACGACTAAACATTCTGATGATTTTGTTTGTGAACAATGACGAAGAGACTTTTCATTCTGATGGGAATGAGATACTCACTGACACAAATACTCACTTATGAGAGATGAACTGAGGATTTTGAGAAAAGGTTATTAAGGATGATTTGGAAAAAAACTCCAAAGCATCTGAGAAAAACTGTAAGATCTGATTAGATAAAGAATTGTGATCATTATTCATAGTTTGAAGCTGTTTAAACGTCCAGAAAAGCTTAGATCAAGGTCAAGGCTTGATGTTTGCCTTTCTGGTACCCTCAGACATGCTATGGCCAGAAGAGCAGTTCTGGGATCAGAAGGTGTTGTAGACAGTCATCAAGGTTTTTAAATCTGTGGTCGTGAAATGTCAAAGTATTGAACAGACACCTGAATAGCCTCTGTGGATAAACATAATCACCTCCTGATTCTCCTGTGACATGAGAGGGACATGTTTTGTCCATGGGTACCTATCATCTCTAGATGCCTGAGAGATATCCAGGAAGATATCAAGATCTTGACATTGGGGCTGCATGTAAGGGGAATGTAACTGCTGTTACTGCATTTCTGCTTGGATTTAGTTTCACATGATGCACTGCCACCTATGGTGAGATGTCTTCAGACATGCTGAGATCTGAACAGAAGCAACAGAAGCCATGTGTGACACTGAGGAAGAATCGGCATGGAGCAGATGTGGATCCTGTCCAGGTCACATGATAGGACCTTCCCTCCAGGTAGGAAGTAAACTGGTGCTTCTCAGTGACGCCATTGGAGCAGGAAATGTGGAACCTGCTGCTTTTGAAGCCAGACTGGGTAGATCTTGGAGGTTGTTCCAGGTTCTGGTTGAGGTTGGGAGACAGTTGATTCTAGAGAGTTTTGAGGACTTCTGAAAAAAAGAGGATTTCAAGGATTTAGGGAATAGAAAAAAAGCTTTCTACTAAATCATGGTGTTTTAATTTTTATTTCTTTATAAGCTACGTTTTATTGTGAAATCTCCATGAAGT
>NC_060911.1:1272500-1277500 GCF_014805685.1 Silurus meridionalis | reverse complement strand
GTCATGCCACGTCTGTCTGCTTCCATAATCTCCATAATGCTGATGGTAGTTGCTGCAGGTGACGTGATCAACAGCCGGACACATAAAAGACTCATTCTGAGTCCGATTGGTGAGCCACTTCCACAGAGTGAGATACGCATCTGAATTTCCCTAAAGTACTGATCCAGAACAGATACTAAGTCCAGAGTGTGTGAGAAGAGTGAGTGGGTGATTTCATGTAGCAGAACCTGCAGTGTTTGAAGATGGAGAGTTGCATCAGATTGTTGCAGGATTGTTGAGTTAAGGGATAAAGTTGTGTGAGTTGTGCAGCAGAGCGAGAGTTCGGTCACTTGGCTGTGAGAGAGAACACGTCGTTATTACCACATTTGCAACGCAGGCAACACACTGCAGTTATTTACTTCTTTTTCACATTTATTTGGGGCTGAGCACAGCCTTAAGTGCTAAACAAACAGGGACAAAAAACATGTGGACAATGTAGCATAGAATTATTATAACATACACACACTGTAACATGGGAACACTGTAACCTGCAGATATTGTAACATAGAGACACTGTAACATGCAGATATTGTAACATAGAGACACTGTAACATGCAGATATTGTAACATGGGGACATTGTAACATGCAGATATTGTAACATAGAGACACTGTAACATGCAGATATTGTAACATAGAGACACTGTAACATGCAGATATTGTAACATGGGGACACTGTAACATGCAGATATTGTAACATAGAGACACTGTAACATGCAGATATTGTAACATAGAGACACTGTAACATGCAGATATTGTAACATGGGGACACTGTAACATGCAGATATTGAAACATGGGGACACTGTAACATGCAGATATTGTAACATAGAGACACTGTAACATGCAGATATTGTAACATGGGGACATTGTAACATGCAGATATTGTAACATAGAGACACTGTAACATGCAGATATTGTAACATAGAGACACTGTAACATGCAGATATTGTAACATGGGGACACTGTAACATGCAGATATTGTAACGTAGAGACACTGTAACATGCAGATATTGTAACGTAGAGACATTGTAACATGCAGATATTGTAACATAGAGACACTGTAACATGCAGATATTGTAACATAGAGACACTGTAACATGCAGATATTGTAACATGGGGACACTGTAACATGCAGATATTGAAACATGGGGACACTGTAACATGCAGATATTGTAACATAGAGACACTGTAACATGCAGATATTGTAACATGGGGACACTGTAACATGCAGATATTGTAACATGGGGACACTGTAACATGCAGATATTGTAACATAGAGACACTGTAACATACAGATATTGTAACATATATATATATATATATATATATATATATATATATATATATATATATATATATATATATATATATATATATATATATAGCAATGGATTGATTTTTTTTCATACTTTTATCTCTCTGTCTCTTCCTGTCCTCAGACTTTATCTCTCACTCTTTATCTCTAATGTGCTAAAAATGAAAGCTGCTTGTGTTGCTGTGTTAATTAGAGAACGTAGAGAAGTGCGGAACTCTCTGGTAATAATACTGACAGCTAGATGGAAGTGTGTGTGTGTGTGTGTGTGTGTGTGTGTGTGTGTGTGTGTGTGTGTGTGTGTGTGTGTGTATGTGTGCTTGTTCACATTAGGCTCATTTATTACAGTGCTGAAATCCTACACAGCAGATGATGGACAGTTTGACAGATGAGTGTGGAATGTAAGAACGTGTCGAGATCATCAGGTCTGAGTTCCTGTGACATAGAAGTCACACACATCATTTTACCCTCAACATAATAAACATGAACATGCAGCGGCAGTGTGTGTGACACATATACAGCCATCACTAATGCATAGTTAGCCTCCACCTGGTCAGGGTCAAGCCACGGTTATTACACCACAAGATTGTTTGCTGTTTACAAAAGAGGGCCAAAGAAATTAATTCTGAAAAAGGATAAATTACAAAGATTACAGTGTGGTATAGTCTGTTACAGTGTATTACAGTGTGGTACTGTATAGTCTTTTACAGTGAGTTACAGTGTTACATATTCTGTTAAAGTGTGTTACAGTCTGTTTAGTGTGTTACAGAGTGGTATAGTTTGTTACAATGTGTAACAGTGTATTACACTGTAGTATAGAGTGTTACAGTGTGGTATAATCTGGTACAGAGTGTTACAGTCTGGTCAGTGTGTTATAATGTGTTACAGTGTGGTACAGTCTGTTACATTGTATTACAGTGTGATATAGTGTGGTATAGAGTGATACAGTGGGGTATAGTCTGCTACAATGTTCTACAGTGTGGTATAGTATGTCACAATGTTTTATAGTGTGTTACAGTGTGGATTAGTGTGTACAGTGTGGTACAGTTTCTTACAATGCGTTACAGTGTGGTATAATCTGTTACAGAATGGTACAGTGTGGTATAGTCTGTTTAAGTGTATTACAGTATGATATAGTGTGTTACAGTATGTTACAGTCTATTACAGTGTGGTATAATCTGTCACATTGTGGTTATACTGTTACAGTCTGTTATAGTGTATTACAGTATGGTATGGTGTGTAACAGTGTGGTATAGTCTGTTACAGTGTGGTACAGTATATTACATTGTGGTTATACTATGAAATAGTCTGTCATAGAGTGTTATAGTCTATTACAATGTATTACAGTATGGTATGGTGTGTTACAGTGTGGTACTGTATATTCTGTTACAGTGTGGTATAGTGTGGTGTAGTCTGTTATAGTATGTTACATTCAATTACAGTGTGTTACAGTGTGGTATATTCTGTTAAATTGTGGTTATACTATGGTACAGTCTGTTACAGAGTGTTCCAGTGTGCTACATTGTGTTTTATAGTGTTACAGTGTGGTATAGTGTGCTGTAGTCTGTTACAGTTTGTTACAGTCTGTTACAGTGTGGTATAGTTTGTTAAAGTGTGGTTTAGTCTGTTACAGTGTGGTATAATCTGTTACTATGTGTTACAGTGTGCTGTAGTGTAGTACAGTGTGTTACAGTGTGCTGTAGTGTAGTACAGTGTGTTACAGTGTGCTGTAGTGTAGTACAGTGTGTTACAGTGTGATGTAGTGTAGTACAGTGTGTTACAGTGTGATGTAGTGTAGTACAGTGTGTTACAGTGTGATGTGTGACTCAGGAGTTTGTTGCTTTTACTAATGTTCTTATCGCAAATACTAAAAATCCATCTTTATGTAGGAGTGAACAGAGACGTCTTACACGCACAAACACATGAACACACACACACACACACACACGCATGCACGCATGCACGCACACACACACTGACGTCATTCATGTCACTCCACTCCTCCACTTCAGCCCAGTGAACAGAACAGATGGAAAAACACAAGCTCTTGACTTTCCTTTTCTTCAACTCTATCTTCGCTGGGTCATGTGACCTGTGTGTATTGCAGGAAGCCAGGAATGAGCAATGAAAACTAATTTAGAGAGAGAGAGAGACAGAGAGAGAGAGAGAGAGAGAGAGTGTGTGTGTGTGTGTGTGTGTGTGTGTGTGTGTGTGTGTGTGTGTGTGTGTGTGTACACACTGATAATGGCTTCTTCATGGTCGCTAGAGAATAGTAACACACTGATAGGGACAATTCTTGCGCCTACGCCATCTACACAATCTCTATTACGAACAACCACATTTCAGCCACTGTGTGTGTGTGTGTGTGTGTGTGTGTGTGTGTGTGTGTGTGTGTGTGTGTGTGTGTGTGTGTGTTTGGAGGCTATTCAGAGTTCTAGAGTTAAATAGAAAGTTGAACCAGACAAAGTGGTATCGAAGGCAAGACTCGGCACCTTTCTTACTTTTTCCTTTTTTGGTGTAAAACATTCTTAAAAACACGCAGAAAACATGGATTGAAGATTTCACGATTCAATTGATATAAAGGTTCTTAGGAGCCAACAAACCCCAAGAATCAAATCAAATCAAATCAGAAAGGAAAAAATGGGATTGAGTGTGAAATGGAATGGTGTGTTGTGGAATAGAATAGAATGTTAAAGAATTTTATAGAAAGCAATAGAATTCCGGGGAAAATGTTGAGAAATGTATGAGATGATGTGGAATGTTGTACCAATGTTATGAATGGTGTGAAATGGAAGGGAAAACTATGGACTGCTGTTCTTGGATGAGAGCGATTAGAGATCAGTGCTCACAACCTCACAACCAGCTGTGTTTGTTTTTCCTCCAAAGAAAGAAAAGCACTCTGTTTTTTTCTCTCATCCTCACAGCTTCCTCCATCTGCTGGTTGTGGTTGATCATGTTATTGCTTCTGGTTTGCGTTAGATTACAAGTGCACTAGATCATGGTGATGAGATTAGCTGCTGATCTGTGCGTGTTCTCTGAAAACCGCAGAGCAAAAAAACCCAACATGCTTCTCTTTCTCGATCTGTTCATTCAATTACATTCCCTCTCTTTCTCTCTTTCTCTTTTCTTTCTGTTTCTCTGTGGCTAATTTGGGCTAGCAGCTCCTTTTCTGAAGCACTTCCTGGTTATTAGATTAACTGCTTCCTGCCATGCTGAAGCTGTTTTTCTCCTTGTCCTTTTTTCTTGATGTTTTCTCCTGACCAAATCACTGCGTTTTGATTGGTCAGGTTCTTAAATGCAATCAATTCCACATCATTTTTATAGCAACGGAGCAGAAGATGTGCTTCTGGGACACTGATAAGAGGAGTCTCCAGTGTCAGTGCTTTGTGTTTGTGGTGTGTGTGTGTGTGTGTGTGTGTGTGTGTGTGTGTGTGTGTGTGTGTGTGTGAGTGTGTGTGTGAGTGTGTGAGTAGCGTGCAGGAGAAACATGGCGTCTCCGAGGGCGAGGCTGTGTGAGAGTCTGACACGCTGGCACGGTGTGCGGGGGGTATGTAGGTCGAGTGTAGAGGAGTGTGTGTTAATGGTTGGGACATGTTGTGCGGGGCGAGTGTAGAGGAGTGTGTAGAGGAGTGTGTGTTAACGGTCGGGAC
>NC_060911.1:1260000-1265000 GCF_014805685.1 Silurus meridionalis | reverse complement strand
GGGGCTTTTAAACAAATAGTGGGGCATGAAGGAACTACCATGTAGTGTGTGTGTGTGTGTGTGTGTGTGTGTGTGTGTGTGTGTGTGTGTGTGTGTGTGTGTGTGTGTGTGACACATGTTGTTAGGTAGGTGGCCACCGTGGTGTGTTTTGATTCTTTAAAAGCACACAAGCGCAGCTGCTGATGTGATGCGCTTCACTATATCTTTGATGTGGCGATATCGGCCACCTTCTCAACACACACACACACACACACACACACAAGACAAACAGATACATTTACAACGCAATATACCATAACACTTCAAATAGTTTCACTTTGTGTGTGTGTGTGTGTGTGTGTGTGTGTGTGTGTGTGTGTGTGTGTCTGCGAGAACACGCAGTAGTGTTGTGTCTGAAGAATGATTACTCATGATCTTGTTCTGGCCTGAGGTCAGACATAGTCTGTGTGTAAGAATGCAAATCAAAACATCATCACGTCACAACATTGGTGAAGACAATCTGGTTGGTTTGGGAACCTGTTCGTCTTCCACGCAAACGTGTGGAACCTCGTGTCTTGTAGTAGATCAAAATACAGAATCAGAATCAAAACCGTATCTGTGAGGAAGGCTGAAGCTCACACCCCCTGGTCACCATTCATCAATCATAAAGTTCTATACACCTAAAAGTATTGAGAAACCCGACTTCTTCCACCAGATCTGGTTCTTCTCCAAACCTACCACAAATTTTAAGCCTTACAATTGTATATAACGTCTTTGCGTGTGATGGCATGACATTTTCCCTTCCATGAAGATCTCCTTCCATGGGATGGTTGATGTGTTAGATCTTCTGCTATAGAGTTTCAACGCTTCTTAACATGAATGAATGTGAACGCTGACTGCACCCCAGGAACCTCCTCACCTTCTTACTTACATCACTACCTGGCTTTACTAACACCCTCAATAAATATCCTCAAATCACCACAAAATCTGGTGAACATCTTCCCAGAAGAGTGGAGGTTGTTGTAACAGGAAATGGAGACTACATGTGAAATGGTGATGTTTAAAAAGAAGCACATATCAATCTAATGGTGTGTATCTGTGTGTGAAGGACCTCAGAGGAACTTATTTGTTGTTTAGGTCAAGTAGCTTAAAAGCGAGTTGCGTATGTTTATAGATATGTTTTTTATCTCCACAGAATTTACTGGAACATCTTCCCAGAAGAGTGGAGATTATTATAAGAGGAAATGGAGGCTAAATGTGTAAAAGTTCAAAATGAACTTCTTATGCCCAGGTGTCCACAAACCTCAGAGTTTTATATGTATATATACACACACACACGGACAAATTTCTCACAAACCCCCATTTGTGCCTCTCATTCATATTTTGCTCTAATCTCTTCCTCGGATCTCTCAGTAGTGGCTGCATTAGACTCATCTGAAGTTACCTGCCTCTCTTATCTGTTCTTCTCATCCTTGGCGAGGGGATGGAGGTGAACGTTGCACTAAAAACCTCTAAAGGCTTCTTCACTAATGCCTACATGATACCTGGGCCCCTTGGTCTCCATCTGCCAGGGCTTCTCAGCCTCTCTAACCCCACTAAAGAGGCCTTTTGTTGGGCTGATAAACCCGGCATTGTGCCGTAGGTCTCTGATACCCTCACAAAAGAAGGTATCAGCGTACATCTCGAACTGGCCTTCCCTCCTCCATTTTCTCTTTTCGCAGGGTTTCCTCTGGGGTCCACCTTGCTCCATTTTTTTTAGAGGGATGAAGGACTGAAGGGAAAGAGGAGATCGCATGAAAAGAGATCGTGGATGTTTCTCAAATCTGTGAAGGGAAAGAAGAGTTTTAACTGTTAACGAGCGTAGCGTCAAAATGTACCACGACCTCATGTATCACAAACATTCTTTTACATTAGAAAGACGTTTACGGTGTAAATCCATCATCTGCACTTGTTTCACCATAGTCACTTCTCAGACTTGGTTTGGAAAGCTCAAGTTTGGATTTGATGCCTCCTCATAATCAAGTGACCACAGTTACTGGCTCAATCATTAGGGACAAACTTTATACATACTTTTATTACCGCTTTATTTCTGTAAAGCTGCGCTGAGACAATGTCTATTGTTAAAAGCACAATACAAATACAAATTTTATTGCATGGAATTTTTCGGTCAGAACCAATTTTGGACCAGTGGCAGACAAAGTACACAAACCATGTAGTTAAAATAGAGATTCACTTTGTTAAATGTGACTTCAGTGAAAGTAAAAATGTCTCTTTAAACTTTCACTTGAGTAAAAGTACAAAAGTTTTAGCCTTAAAATGTACTTAAGTATCCAAAGTAGTGATTTATTATAACTATAATGTTTCTGTTATAATTTTTTTATCACAAGACTCCTTACTTAATCACCTCAGTTTCTGTGTAAAGACTCGAATGTGACTCTCAGCACACTGATCTATTAATAGAATGATATTAATGACTCAAACACTGATTGATTCTGTTACAATGATCATGAACACAAAACCTGCTTTTTAACTACTTTAATAAAACGTGTAAATGAGGTCACGTGTGTGGTGGTGAGTTCGAGTCTGGAGTTTCTTCATCATTTATTCCTCTCTAAATGTTCTGATTGATGTTGAACTGATGCTGAACTGTATGTTGGTGATCAGTAGATGCACCGAGCGCCGATCAGAACACGTGTAAAACAGAGCGCGCCGATCCTGATTGGTGACTCGCTGCGTGTTTCACCAGTTACGTTTTTATCCTCGTTAATAAAAAGGAACGACTGATTTCACTAAACGGAGTCGAGTAAAAAGTCAAATATTTGACTTTGAAATGAAATTACAGTAAAAATCTCCCCAAATGAAAACACTTCAGTAAAATACAGATACGTGAAAAAGCGACTAAAATACAGTAATTACATTTCCTTCATTACTGTACACCACTGTTCTGGACTGTGTAGAAAATAATTTCTAGGTAAAATCAACCCACATCCTGCTCTCGTATTAGCGAATCGAAACTTGCCTGGCCATCGCAACAACATTTACTGCAATGTTACAAACACAATTTTGGTGCGTTAAACTCATATTTTTTCCCCAAGATGGTTTAGATATAACAGCAATGATTACTTCAAGCTTTTCAATAGTATCTAGCTAGCTTTGGGGTGTGTGCAATCTTATCCAAGCTAGCAAAAGGTATTTTCCCCAGCACCTGTGAGTCACTAGTTTCCAGTCTGGGGGAAGAGCTAAACTAGCTGGAGTTTTACTGATTTCTCTGAGGTATTCTATCCTTTATTTATTTATCTATGAATAAATCCGGCTAAATTCGGCTCTAGGTGCCAGTTGATTCATGTCTTTGTTATCGTTCCTGTAGGAGTTTGTAACCGAGGAACACTGTGTTCATTACAGGCTGCACTTGTGGTCAGGTGTAATTAAACTGGTCTCGGTGATTAAAGCCAAAAGAAAATAAAGGTGGATTGTGTTTGTTTTATATCAGTTTTTGAAAAAAGTTGTGGATTTGTGGTAGAATGAAGTAAGCATAAAGGCTGAGTAGATGATGTCCTCTTAAGTACAGGGTTTTTATAGGATGCATCTTCTCTACCAGAAATTACAGAACCCAACGTAAGTGATCTACTTTCTAAATTTGTGGTTTGAGGAAAAGTCACCTTGTCTGGTCTTGGCATCTTTGTGGTGCGAGGGTATTGTTGTCTAAATAGCTACAGCATTGAGTTCCTGATCAGAAGGTCAACGGTTCACCCTTCAGCTCCACCAACCTGTCACTTTTGGGCCCTTAAGCAAGGCCCTTAACCATATCTGCTCTGGAGGCGTCGTGTCATGGCCGACCTTGTTCTCTGACTTTAGTCTTCTTAACAAGGAAATATCGATAGTAGAGTAGACCTTTCACCTTTCTCCTCCTTGGACTTTAAGGACCTTCTGTTTCTAACTGTATGAACCACCAATATAAAAATATAAAGTATTTTTTATATCATTGTTCCTTAGAAATGCTCTCCTAAAGATCAGACCATGCTCCATACTCTATTTTGATTGGATTTGATTGAATAATTTTGTTTAATTTTAGATATCAGGTCTGAACCTGTAGTGGTACCGTCAAGACAACGATTTTTCTTAAATCAGGGTGGTATGAAAACGTTTTCAAGAAAGTACTACAACGTTTCCACACTTTCATCTTTAAAAAAGTCCCCTTGCACAGCAATACAGCACCCCCAGTGTTCTCCTGCAACGTGTCCGGGAAGTCTTCTTTTTAAACCATTTTAAACACCTTCTGCAATTTGCACAATTAGGCAACTCGCGCATGATGATTGTCGGAGAACAATACATACGATCTGTATTTATTTCTCTCCGAAAATCATCATGTGCAAATTGCCTAATGGTTTTCAAGGGTTAAGCTGGTTGAAGGTCTTCCTGATCTCGTCATCTTCCAGCAACGTTCTTCCGCTCTTAAAGCGAGCATGCTGCTCGAAAACACCTCAAACGACTCGCCGAACATCACAGGGACTTCATGTTAATGTTTCTGTTGCAGATTTGCCCAGTTTCATGCAGAATTTCACGTTTTCTCTTTCTTCTGTAAATGATGAAATCGCAGACGTGAAAACGAACGTAGTCAGAATAGCACCAGTTACACCATTAATCTTTATTCATCTTAATTTTTACCTTATTTACGGATTATATTTACAAATTTAAGATGTTTTTGATTTTCATATATCACCTTCAATCCCTTCTGGGGCATACAGTAAGCCAAGAATCATGTTCTCCGAGGGTCCTCTAAGTTTTTCCAGTTGCTCTAGGAGTATTCTAGACTCATGGTGCCCATGTCCAAGATATTCAGATTCAGCACTGGATGTGATGCAGCCATAATTGTTTCCACTTGCATAGCAGTTTCCTGGTGAGGTGTTTGCGGGCCGTGTGGACGATCCATCCCCAGAGTTTTCTTATCATTTCCTCTGCTGTTTTCCTCTGTGCCACAGGTTTTCTTTACTCAATGACTAATACATCTTTGCACCATTCAG
>NC_060911.1:1242500-1255000 GCF_014805685.1 Silurus meridionalis | reverse complement strand
CTACACTACACACACCTATAAAACACACACCTATACAACATACAACTACACTACACACATACAACACACACCTATACAACATACAACTACACTACACACCTATACAACATACATCTACACTACACACACCCATACAACACACACCTATACAACACACACCTATACAACATACAACACTACACACCTATACAACACACACCTATACAACATACAACTACACTACACACACCCATACAGCATACACCTATACAATATACAACTACACTACACACCCATACAACACACACCTATACAACATACAACTACACTACACACCTATACAACATACATCTACACTACACACCATACAACACACACCTATACAACATACAATATATACACACACCTATACAACACACACTATACAACATACAACTACACTACACACCATACAGCACACACCTATACAATATACAACTACACTACACACCATACAACACACAATACAACACACACCTATACAACATACAACACTACACACACCTATACAACACACACCTATACAATATACAACATACACTACACACATACACACACCTATACAACATACAATACACTACACACACCCATACAACACCTATACAACACATATACAACATACAACTACACTACACACACCTATACAACACACACCCATACAACACCCAACTATACTACACACACCCTTGTGTTATAACAGACAGCTGAATTTTCCATCTCTGTCTCACTGTGGTGCAGGTCAGGACTCGACTCTCTGTCTCTCTGTCTCTCTGTCTATTTTCCTCCCTCTAACCTCTTTTTCTCTTTTTCTCTCTGACTCTGAGTGTGTGTGTGTGTGTGTGTGTGTGTGTGTGTGTGTGTGTGTGTGTGTGTTACACAGTCAGATGTGTATCCCCCCTCAATGTTTATCAGTTGCACACAGGTCACTCTGTCCATTCTCACTTATTGACTTTACTCCATCTGTTACACTGCACAAAGTATTGGCACCCCATCTAATTACGCATGTCTTCTTTACCTGTCACTCTGTGTAAAGGAGGCGTGTCTTCTATACCTGTCACTCTCTAAAGGAGGCGTGTCTTTTTTACCTGTCAATCTGTGTAAAGGAGGCGTGTCTTCTATACCTGTCACTGTGTGTAAAGGAGGCGTGTCTTCTATACCTGTCACTCTGTGTAAAGGAGGCGTGTCTTCTATACCTGTCACTGTGTGTAAAGGAGGCGTGTCTTCTATACCCGTCACTCTGTGTAAAGGAGGCGTGTCTTCTTTACCTGTCACTCTGTGTAAAGGAGGCATGTCTTCTTTACCTGTCACTCTGTAAAGAAGGCATGTCTTCTTTACCTGTCACCTGTGTAAAGGAGGCGTGTCTTCTATACCTGTCACTCTCTAAAGGAGGCGTGTCTTTTTACCTGTCAATCTGTGTAAAGGAGGCGTGTCTTCTATACCTGTCACTGTGTGTAAAGGAGGCGTGTCTTCTATACCTGTCACCTGTGTAAAGGAGGCGTGTCTTCTATACCTGTCACTGTGTGTAAAGGAGGCGTGTCTTCTATACCCGTCACCTGTGTAAAGGAGGCGTGTCTTCTTTACCTGTCACTCTGTGTAAAGGAGGCGTGTCTTCTTTACCTGTCACTCTGTAAAGAAGGCATGTCTTCTTTACCTGTCACTCTGTGTAAAGGAGGCGTGTCTTCTATACCTGTCACTGTGTGTAAAGGAGGCGTGTCTTTTTACCTGTCAATCTGTGTAAAGGAGGCGTGTCTTCTATACCTGTCACTGTGTGTAAAGGAGGCGTGTCTTCTATACCTGTCACCTGTGTAAAGGAGGCGTGTCTTCTATACCTGTCACTGTGTGTAAAGGAGGCGTGTCTTCTATACCTGTCACTCTGTGTAAAGGAGGCGTGTCTTCTTTACCTGTCACTCTGTGTAAAGGAGGCATGTCTTCTTTACCTGTCACTCTGTAAAGAAGGCATGTCTTCTTTACCTGTCACCTGTGTAAAGGAGGCGTGTCTTCTACCTGTCACTCTCTAAAGGAGGCGTGTCTTTTTTACCTGTCAATCTGTGTAAAGGAGGCGTGTCTTCTATACCTGTCACTGTGTGTAAAGGAGGCGTGTCTTCTATACCTGTCACTCTGTGTAAAGGAGGCGTGTCTTCTATACCTGTCACTGTGTGTAAAGGAGGCGTGTCTTCTATACCCGTCACTCTGTGTAAAGGAGGCGTGTCTTCTTTACCTGTCACTCTGTGTAAAGGAGGCATGTCTTCTTTACCTGTCACTCTGTAAAGAAGGCATGTCTTCTTTACCTGTCACTCTGTGTAAAGGAGGCGTGTCTTCTATACCTGTCACTCTCTAAAGGAGGCGTGTCTTTTTTACCTGTCAATCTGTGTAAAGGAGGCGTGTCTTCTATACCTGTCACTGTGTGTAAAGGAGGCGTGTCTTCTATACCTGTCACTCTGTGTAAAGGAGGCGTGTCTTCTATACCTGTCACTGTGTAAAGGAGGCATGTCTTCTATACCTGTCACTCTGTGTAAAGGAGGCGTGTCTTCTTTACCTGTCACTCTGTGTAAAGGAGGCGTGTCTTCTATACCTGTCACTCTCTAAAGGAGGCGTGTCTTCTTTACTTGTCACTCTGTGTAAAGGAGGCGTGTCTTCTATACCTGTCACTCTGTGGGTGAAGTTTCAGTTTTATTTTGTCTCAAAGCAGCTTTACAGACTTGAAGAATGAAGGTGAATGAAGGTGAATGAAGGTGAATGAAGGTGAATGAAGGTGAATGATGTGTCTGTCACTGATGATGAAGCCTGGAGTGACTACTAGGAAAAAGGAACTACTAGAAGTTTGAGATCTGAGAGATCGTGATGGATTGTAGCGTGTTAGAAGACTGGAGAGATACATGGGAGAAATACCATTTAACTTCTTTACCTGTCACTCTCAGAGAAGGAGGCGTTGCATTACCTGTCAGTCTCACTGAAGGAGGTGTGGCTTGTTTACATGTCACTCTCAGTGAAGGAGGTGTGTGTTCTATACCTGTCACTCTCACCAAAGGAGGCGTGGCCTTTTACTCCTTATCACAATAATGTTTTATGTTTCTAAATTGTATCTAAAGCTTAGCCTGTGTTCTTTTTCAAACACGGGATTGGAAGAAGAGGAGCAGCGACTGAGTGTGTGTGTGAGTGAGTGAGTGAGTGAGTGAGTGAGTGTGTGTGTGTGTGTGTGTGTGTGTGTGTGTGTGTGTGTGTGTGTGTGTGTGTTTGTTTGACGTGCACTGTGGGAACACCTGTACAGTTTTTACTCGCACCACACAGACATGCAGGTGAAAGATCAGTCACTTCAACACCTGCCTGAAACAACAAGAGCACCAGCACTGTGATGCAACACACACACACACACACACACACACACACACACACACACACACACACACACACACACACACACACACACCGCTGTGGGGGCTTTGAGGGAAAACCCCAATAAGCACCTCTAAGTGTGTGTTCATGCGTGTGTGTCCTACTCAGGACAACCCCTGGCTCACCATCACAGAGATTTGGAGATCATACAGACACACACACACACACACACACACACACACACACACACACACACAAACTGAGCATGAAACATCCAATCATGCACAGATATACAAGACACACACACACGCTGAGTTCTAACACATAGAGTGTTATGCAATGTTCTGAGATGAAAGTGTGGTACATGTTGTCGCCCGCATGCTGCAGGACGTACGGCTTTACGATCATCACGCAGCTTCTAAAGGAAGTGTGTTTACTCGCCTTCCTCCATGCAGGTACTCTAACGCCTTTCATTCACCACTGCACACACTGAAAGCCCACATCCAGCTCGTATTCATGTGTGTGTGTGTGTCTGTGTGTGTGTGTGTGTGTGTGTGTGTGTGTGTGTGTGTGTGTGTGTGTGCGTGTTCACCTCAACCACCCTTATGTCATTTAAAAGTATCAGTTCCTTTTCAGTTCCTCATCCAAACACACACACTCGCACACACACTGGGCCAGATGTGCTGACATGCACTCAACTCTACTTAAGTGTCATCAAAGGAGATGATTCACAAAGAAAAAAAAGGAAGTGAGTGAATGACAGGATGAGAGAGAAACAAGATGGCCGCCAGCCAGCCAGTGTAATTGTAGCGTGTCATACACTCAGACGACACGCGACTCGGACTGATGACATCATCGATTTTACCACATGACCCTTCGATTTGTAGATGGACTCTTCTGCTGTAAATGAATTTCTGAAGGTTTCTTCAGAAGGCTTGGCCAACAAACTTTTCTCCAGGCTTAATCAGAGCACACTTTTGTGGCCGGCGGCAGACGTCAAGACGGAGTGCGTCCCAAACAGCGAGTGTGTGGTACATACTCCAGATTATTGCTCTTTATTTTGTCTTAAATGATAGTCACAGCTTTTCTAAAAGGATTCTACTTAGAAGTTTTTGAAAGTCAACCCCCTAAAACTTTGACTGGTTCCCTCAGAAGAACAAACCCGAAGAACTTTCAGAACGTTAGATGTTTTTTTTTTTGGTTTATTAGAACCTCTTTAGTTCTTTGTGTTTGTCCTTTTGGGAAACTCATAATGGATTTTTATATATCAAACTTTCTATCTGTGTTTTTTTAAAATACTTTCTAGCAGAAAAAGCTAAGAACAATGGTTTTGTTTGGGTTTTTTAAGAGTGTTTTTTTTCTTCAAGTGTTCCATAAGTTGGGTTATTTGGTTGGTTTGTTGTTTCTAAAATTATTCCAGTTAATACCTTTCCAGAAACAAAAACCTTGATGAACTGAAGATCAGTTCTGCTGCTAGCTGGTTTCTTTATCAAGTGTTTATGGAGGATCTTTTAGATGGAAAAACTTTAGTACTTCTATTAATGGTCCTAATTAGAGGATGTTTTGTTGTAGGTTCTGATAGAACAAACAGTTTTCTAACTGACATTCTAGGAAGCTTTTATTAGGTTTTCCTGGGATTTTAATGTTTTGAGAAATGCATGATGATGCTCTGTACCTTAAAGAACCTGAAATATAGATGATAGTTAAAGCTCTATAATGTCCTCCTAGAAGACAAAACCTCGAACAGTACAGGAACAGCCCGAGAACCATGTCCAGGCCCTGAAGCAAGGTCTCTGAGCCTCAACCTGCTCCACTCTGCTCAATACTGGCACACAATGGTTGACCCTGACCTCTGACCCCTGCCTCGTTCCAGATCGGGATTTGTGAAAGAGCATGTAATTGTATTGTGTACGCATGTTTGAGAAGAATGGCAGCAGAAACACCATCAAATGATGGTATTATTATTAATATTATTGTTGTTGTTGTTGTTGTTGTTGTTGTTGTGAGTGATTTACTCTAGAAGAGCTTCCAGAGGCAGGTTCTCATAGTAACATTGAAAAGGTCATAATACATTATAACCACAATAACCTCAATAGCCATATCCCTCAATGTTCTAGATAAGGAGACAAATAGACTGTAAGATGTTTTTTATCCATTTATTGATACATGTGATGTTCAGTAAACCAGTTCCTGTTGTCACTCACGTTAAAGCATCTATAACTTCTATTGTTCCTCCAGCAGCCTCTTTTTACAACTTCAACTGAAACGTTACAAAAATCCAGAATTCTGCAGCATTACAATATCAAAACCTTGAAATTCAAACAATTCATATTATTTTTAGAATTAAAGGTTTCTTCAGATTAGCTTGAGGGTTGGTGTGAGGTCCACCGCAGTGCGAGAAGATCTCGTGAAAGGACGGACCCCAGTGAGAGTTCGAACATCTCGCTTCGTTTCCCCCAAAAACGTTGTAGAACTCGTAAAGCGTCGATTCTAATCAGTTAAGAACACCTCCATATCAACCTGTCCTTCTTATTCAGCGTCCCCACAGTCCTTTTGTCCCTAATCAGATATTCAATACCCTTTCACCTCTGACCCTTGACCTCGCACTTCTACAGAAAAGGAGAGACACAAGACCATCTGAAATCGTTTTAACTTCCTTTTATTCCTGAATGAGCTCCAGAACATTCTGGAAAGATTTTGTGTGTGTGTGTGTGTGTGTGTGTGTGTGTGTGTGTGTGTGTGTGTGTGTTTATGGCATGAGTAAACAAGAAACAATCCAGATGTAAACAGAATTCTCTAAAACAGAGTCAAGCCAGCTTGAAAACTCTACATTCCGTATCTCGAAAATCACTTCCTGTTGTTTTTCTCTCTTTTTTGAACATGTTCTTTAGAGCTGAAAAAAATATACTTTTTGGAAATAAATAAATATATATAAAATAAATATATGTATGTAAGAGGAAAAAAGTGATAGACTACAATTGCAAATTTGGATTCCAGAAGGTTTGAACAGAACAAAGTCCTGACAGCGAGAGAAATTCCATGGAGTTTAGGAGATTGTGGATTGTCATATTCCGAAACCCAAAAGATGCTGCTTGATCTGAATTTTTTTCAATGTCCATCTCCATTTCCAAGAATCAGAAAGGTCTAATCGTGTCCTTTAAACAAAAAAATAATGAACATCTTCCCCAGAAGAAACCATCCTGATCTCTTGAATGAATTCTCCCCTGGATCTTGAAGTTTCCTAACATGCCACATAAGCCAGATGTCCTTCTCCAGCTTTTGTTCCTAATCAGTGTTTTCCTTTAAGTCCAACAAGCTGATATTTGTCTCAAGATAACCTTTAGATCTAGAGTGAATCTTTCAAAACTTTTGCCCCTGTTGACTTCCAGGAACAAAAGAATCTATGGAGATAAGAGGTCTTTTCTAGGTGTCTTCTCAACCACAGAGACATTTTATGTGCACCAACCATAAGAACGCATAAATGATGTTGGTGTTGGACGTTTACGTTTTCTCCACCAAATAAGGGTTTTGCACCTCCATCAGAGCGATTTTTCATTCCTCCAGAAACAAGAGTTGTGATGGGAAGAAGAACAGCTCCAATGATCAGACCATCATACCCCTGACCTCTTTGACCAGAGTGACCTTTTACATCCTCCAAAAACAAGGAATTTACAGATGCTTGGTGTTGTTTAGTGCTTAACGTTTCATCTGCTCAAGTGGATCCACCAAAGACTGGCAGATCTTTCCAGGAGTGTGTCTCCCACTCTGAGGTAACCATTTCTACCCCAAACCAAAGGGCTTTTGTTGATGTTCAGCGATGCTGAGATGCAAATCTTTGGTCTCAGCGTTGTCCCAAGGCGTCTTTGTAAAGCTCAGGGACGCGGTCGGGGTCGACGGGTCGCGGGAGGAAGTGCGTGAAGCGCTGGTACCTCCTGGATCGAGCGCCGTCTCGAGAAGTGCCGTCTTTGTTCAGGGCCACGAAGTAGTGCGGCCCTCGATCGCCGTGCCGGTAAAGGTTAGACGAGTAGGTGTTGTACCAGTTCTCCTCGAAGTGCTCACGGAAAACACACTCTGCAGTTAGTTTTTCCTGGAGAAAAGAAGAAGAGAAAGAGTAGAAGGTTAGCAAGAAGGTCATTTCTTTATGTCTGTCCCCTGTTGGTTATTCAGGGTATTACAGTTTACATGATAAAGGTATAGCAAAGTTTCTACATAAATGAACAAAAATAAATGTTTAAGGAGGAACTTACAGAGCCGTACAGATGACCTTTGTTGTCCATGGCCAAGTAGTAGCCACTATCAACACCACGGATGCTCACCAACCCCACAGCCAGGCTGATGAACTCCAGAATACCTGCAGGACAGAAGAAAATAAAGAACAACATTAATTACATCATCAGGATAGATTTTATACTGGAAGGAGAAGAAATCCAGTACCACAGTTATAACTCTCTCATCAGTATATTTTAATAGCATTTCTAACATAAAATATCAACAAATGAAAATAGTTTGTGATCGGTTCTGTAAGGAGTTTATCACTGTATACACATTTCCAGGTTAAAGATATAGGAGAACAGGACGATGGAGGAGGAGAAGAAGAAGGAGAAAAAGAGGAAGGAGAAGAACGAGAGGTAGAACGTGAAGAATTAGGTGAAGAAAAAGAAGTAGAATAAGGAGTGGGAAAATGAGAAGCAGGAGAAGATAAGGGAGAAGGTGGAGAAGGAGAAGAAGATGAGGGAGAAGCAGGAGAAGATGAAGAAGAAGAATTTAAAATCAAGTAAGATGTTTTTTTTTCCTACTTACCGAAACTGCTGTGGTCTTTCCTCGTGCCCTGCACGGTTCCGTCCTGCAGGATCTCCAGGTGGAACCCGGTTCTGCAGTACAGCTGCCGCCGCCGCAGGACGCCGCGAAGGTGCGCGAACTCGGCGGGGGGCGAGAGCGCGCTGCGCGAGAGCCGCTCGGCCGCCGGGGCCAGGTGCGCGTGCAGGAGGAGAGAACCGGGAGTCGCGACAGAGACACCGCTGCCTGGGACACCGAGCACGAGCGCACCCATCATCACCAGAGATCAAAGTTGCCGATAAGGTGAGCGTGTGTGTCCGTGTGTGTGTGTCTCCGAGTGTGTGTGCTATTGCGCGTGCTTCGGTCTGCTTAATAAGACTATTCCTGGTGCACGAGCCTTTAAATACGTCCCCTATGCAAATGCATCTCGCTCTTGACGTATGCAAATGAGAAAAATCCGCTACTACAACCACCAGCCCTGACCGCCCACCGACCCCCACTACACCCCCACCCCCAAAACACCCGGTGCCTCACTGATCTCCCGTTTGACCCGTTTAACTCCTCGGCCGTTTGATCCTCCCTCGCGTTTGATGATCTGACGGTTTCATCCTGCGCTCATCATCCATCACCCATCATCCGTCCCATAACGCGCTCACACACACACACACACATACGCGTGCAATCATACATACACATGCGTGCGCGCGCATTAATACATAAATAAATAAGAAAGAAAGAAAGAAAGAAAGAAAGAAAGAAAGAAAGAAAGAAAGAAAGAAAAGGTGTTTACGAAGATGTAAAAGAGAGAGAGACTGAGAGAGAGAGAACAAAAAGGAATAATAACAATAAGTTGAAGAAGAAGAAGAAGAAGAAGCACCAGCGTGCTGTCCGGAGTCGTGAAGGCGCGCGAGGCAGCAGGTGGAAGCGAAAAGCAGAGAATGGAAAAGTGGGCGGGGCTTGGAGAAGAGCGAGAGAAGAACCTTTTCTCCTTTAATGCGGTTTATTATTATTATTATTATTATTCTTTCACGGTTCTTCAAACCGTTCCTCAGATTGTTACTGGTCCTCTGATCTGAAGAAAAACTCCTCGGTTCTGCACAGATGTTCAAAGATTTCTCCTTTCGATAAACTCCTGCTTATAGAAGCCCTCATATCTGTTTTCATTTTTCTTCCGATTCAGAGGTTCTTCAAAGGATCTTCAAAGGTTCTTCAAAGTATTTTCAAAGGTTCATCAAAGGATGATTAAAAGTTCATCAAAGGTTATTTGAATAGCTAATTGTTTTAATCTTCTTTGATCCCCAAAGACAACTCCTCGTGTGTAGGGTTCCACACAGAACCCTTCAGGTTTCTATTGAGGAACAAATCAAACAGTATAGTAGGGAGAAGTTTAAAGAAGAATCTTCAAAAGAACATTACATGTTCAAATGAGCATTGAAGAGGAACCCTTATAATGTGATCCTAATGTAAAGTTTTTATTTAAAAGAGAACCTTCTGTTTCAGGGTTTCACCAAAGAATAAACCAAAGAACTATCAAGAGTTCTCCATTTAGCAAAACATCTAATAGAAGAATTAATTGGGGTTCTTCATTTACCAGAATGGGTTTTGTCAGCTTCAAGGCTCCTCAATGCACCTTCAAAGTGGGTTCTTCAAGTTCTTTGAATGTTTAATGGTTCTAGTTCTTCAAAGGGAGGAGGGTCTACTTCAAACTGAACAGAACTTGAAACTTCTGACAATCCATTAGGGTTCTCCATTTATCAAATTCATATAAAAACACATCAGGGTTCTAAAGTAATTTGTGTTTAAGGAACCTTTGCAATAAAATTCTTTAAGCCAAAAATAATTTCTTCATTGCACATGAAGGAGCTCCTCAAAGGTTATTTCAAAGCCTGTGAAATGTTTTCCTCTTTAATCCTTTTTATCAGAGAGAAACCATCTGTCTCACGGTTCTACACAGAACCAATTATACAACGTTTGGTCAAGTAGGAACAACCAAGCATCCAAAGAATACTTGAGGAACCTTTTAACCATCATTCACCAAACAACAAACCAGCATATGAAATAAAGAGTTCTCCAAGGGGTTCCACAAGCTTTAAGAAATCATTAAACATCTAATGGAAGTGTTGAGGAACAGATTTTTATGGAATCTACTACAACGTCTGTCAAAATGAGCGTTAAGGGAACAGAAATGACCCTCAATCAAATCATCAAATCATCAAAAAGCATTTTTATGGATTTCTGTACAAAAAACAGAACTATTGCTGATAATTCAGTTCCTCCTGGAGAACCTTCAGAAATAAACTAAAACCCTTTGAGTTGCTGAATAGACCTTTTCTTTAAAAAACATTAAGACAAACACTTAAATGTAGTGCAGGTTTGAAAAAATGGAAAGCACTGCAGATGTGTTGCACATCTGTGCATCAGCCCCACCCTCCTCCTCCAGATCTCACAGTGTGGCACCTCGTACCTCTTTGCTCTTCATTTTTACTCTTTGAATGACAAAACAAAAGATTTAAGAAACTCACTTCAAAGTGCTGCTCCGACTCGCAGCGAGCAAAACAGAGAGAAACGAAATCTCTGCGATTCTCTGATCAGGGCTCAGGCTCGGAAATTTCCCCAACATCAGCAGATAAAAACATGTCCAGAACGTGAATATGAAAGTCTGCACACTACATCTACTTAACATCAACTTAGAAGAACATTCCATAAAGTAGAGATGTATGTTCCCCATTTAGTCTCCATTTGTTGTAATATGAGCTCCACTCTTCTTGGAGGAAAGATGTTCCATTAGATGTTGTGGAGATTTATTCAGCCACATGGCTGTTATTAAATTCAGGTACTGATGTAGGTGAGAAGGTGAGGAGATCTGGAGTGCAGTCAGTCAGCGTTCACATTCATCCCAAAGTGTTCATATGTTCTATATCTCTATAGCAGGAGATCTTCCACTCTGACCCATGGAAAGCAGATCTCCATGGAGCTGGCTTTGTGCATGCTGGAACAGGTTTTGGGTCTCCAAGTTCAGGTGAAGGGAAAATGTCCTGCTACAGCATCTAAAGACGTGCTGTAGAATTGTGTGCCTTCAACTTTGTGGGAACAGTTTGGGAAAGATGCACAATGTCACATTCTATATTTAAAGTTATATAGAAACATGTTAGTCTCATGTTCGTCTCATGTTAGTCTCATGTTAGTCTCATGTTCGTCTCATGTTCGTCTCTTAATCTGGCATTAATCTGAGGTATGACATGGAGAGCATAGATAGTGTCTAAATATGAAACGTGACGTAATAAACCGCTTATAAACAGCATGAATTATGCTTATGTCTATAGAAGCAGACTGTCATGCGCGCGCCAGAGGCCCGTGTGCGCGTGCCCGCGATCGCGTCTGGCTTTTCTGATCATTTGCTTCGTTTCTGTTTCCGCCTTAAACCAAAATCGATGCAAAACAATAACCGAAACAAGGGACAGAGCGGATCGATGACCTTGTGGAGGTAAAATAAAACAAAACAAACAAAAAAAAACAGTCCGGTCTGAAAAAAGATGAAAAAATAAGATGCGCGTGACGTGAATTGTTCTCCGGGGGTCAAAGCTCCTAAACAGAGGGCACGTGCCGGGGGTGGTTTTACATAATGGCTCATTACAGGGTAAAAAAACAGGAGGGACCCAAATGAGGGTCTGAATGATACAAACATGTCTTCAAGAGCTCACACAAGCCGGAGATTTGTTTGTTTGTTTGTTTGTTTGTTTGCTTACTTATTTTGCACTTTGTGGCACGTCTACACACATCAAAGACGCACGTGATTGCCGAACCAATGGGGAAACGCGAGTGCGCGTGACCGCTCAGGACGTTTATAACGCGTCACACATCGAATAGATTTGGTGTCTTGTAAAAAATGTAATTTGCATAATTTATTTGTGTGTTTGTTGTTGTTGTTGTTGTTGTTTATGTGTATTGTGCTTTTTTTTCTTACATCCATGTGTTTTGACACGTTTCTGCTGAGATTCGACCTTTATTGCCAAACATCTTGCAGAGATCACGTGCAGAGCCAAGCACATGAAACCAGCACGTGCTAAATAAATACACTGTGTTTACTGTGTACAACACTACGAGACCATCAGGTAGAGAATGATGAAGAAGGCAACATGGTAGTACACGTGGCACGAGACCACCAGCATGCATACAGCAGACACGGGGCAGAGCTACAAGCTCCACTTCAGCATCTGAGACCAGAATGAGACAATGGAGCTGATGTAGTTCAGAGTTCTGTTTATTGGAGACACGTGTTAACACGTGTTTTATTCATTTTAAACTTCAGTTGGTCCGTTTCGTTTCTCATTTATTATAATGTTCAATATTTTGTACACAGTTTTTATTATACC
>NC_060911.1:1197500-1237500 GCF_014805685.1 Silurus meridionalis | reverse complement strand
TGTTTTAACCTTCTTTTATTTTAAAGTGAAATGGGCGGGGCAGATGTCACTGTCACCGCCCACATCTAAACCCAACCCCAGGAGTCACAAATTTCCATTTAACACACCGATTGTTGTATATGTAAAACAGCGCTACGTATAAACTCCAGAGCATTGTTTCTGAACTGATCCTGCATGCTAGCAAGCTGTTCCGCGTATTTGTAGATTTATTTGCGTTTTTTTTTTTCATTGACATGAAGGTTAATCTTAGTTTCAGAAACCTCCATTGTTGATGCCTTGTACCATCTCCTGTTTGTAGCATCGACCTTTGCATACATGCCCAGTCATCCTTATCAACTAACGCTAGTCGCCCTGCACACTGTGTGGGTGTGTCCTGAATTAGCCGAGGGAGGAGCTTGGGAAAGTATTTTGGCCATCACTGCTAGCATTTTATGGTGGCTTTTATGGTTCAGCATAAAATAATAGCGGATTATTTGCAAATGTTTAGGCTTGGATATGCTAGCACTGATTTATTTATCACTTTATCATCACAATATGCATGCTACATTACATGCTAGTTAAAGTGGAACATCTCGTTTATCGTACACGGCAGGGGGCCGTGTTGCTAAAGAAAAGAATCAAAGGACAGGGTGGTGTGATGGAGTCGAACTGTAGGTGGCTAGTCATCAGTAGCAGTACAGCTAATTGCTAACATCCCCAGACTTTTTTTTCTCAGTTGAAATCTCTGCTCACACATCAAATCTCTCGCCACGCTTCTTACCGATGCTCATCGGGTCGCTGACAAAACGCAAAATCAAAACACAACGGGAATGTGAAATAAAGAAATCATCACAAAGAAGATCACCGACACGAGAGCCTCAAAAGAAAGCGCTCGCTGACACGGCGCTGGTAGCAAGCTGGCTAATTCCCCGCGGTGCTAATTACACACTGGCTTCACGCGGGCGCTAACCGCAGCGGGACGGCTAAAAATAAGCCACATGGATTCTACACCTTTCCTTTCATTATTATCTTTCTGAACAATTCACACCATCTCCTCAACCTGCCCAGCGATGCACTCGAACTAAAGATAAAACATTTCAACCTGATGGAAACACGTGTTTACGTGTGTAAGAGTATCTCCAGAGGCTTCCATGGTTTCCAGGTCACTATGGAGCTTTGGTGATCTTTGGGAATACAGCTGAACCTGAGCAGGGTGAACTCTTTCAGGGAATGGAGAGAAAAAAATGAAATCGCTGTGTGTCACCTCTTCATTGGGTACTTCCTGTTTCTTCTGTTTAGTTCAGTTCAGTTTTATTTGTATAGCACCAAAATCTGACAGTCCTGCAGCTTGACATGCAACAAATAAGCATCTAAATCTACGATTTAGCCTAATTAACTTAAAAGTACGGTAATAATTTTATTAAACAGATTTCTCCTGTTAATTAGTGTGAAAAGATCTTTAAACCAGAGAATAAGAGAACTCCTCTTCATTTAAGAAGCAGAATTACATTTTATAGTCTTGGAATGAGACAAAGCATTTAAACTAAAAACACGATTAGCATTAAAATCAAGATCATGCACATTGTCAACAATTATTTATCCAATTAAAAACTGATTTGTAACACAGTAGTTAAAATGCGAAAACGAAGCGAAATCAAGAAAACACTTATTGCAAAATAAAACGTTATTGAATGTAATGTACACAGAAAGATCTCCAGCATGAGAAACTCAAATCAATCTACAGGAGAAAATAATAACTGGATCATGTTTGAGGGTGTGGTGAATTGCAGAAGATGCTCGACAAGCTCTGAAAAAGAAGACTCCCAGGACATGTTCCAGAAGACCACTGGGGGCGCTGTATTGCTGCGCGAGGGGACTATTTTGAAGGTGATGGTGTGAAAACGTAGCTATATAAAGTACTTTCTTTCAAACAGAGCGAGTCTCAAAAACGTTTTGATACCACCTCATATGTCTCGCTTGAAGTTCTCAACTAGCTTTTCTGATCCTCTGATCCTAGTTTCTTTCACGTTGGTTCTGGATAAAGGATGACAGCCATTTGGAATAGAAAAAGCAGATCTGAAATCAGTATAATTCCATACTCATTCATTCCCTTTTCGAATCTGGGAGGAAAAATTACATTGGATCAAAATGTATCTCTGTTTGGTTAATGAAGTCCTCAGACTTTTAAACCAACTGATAATGTGAATAATCCTGGACCAGAAATCGTAACATTCATTTCTACAGCTTGAGGGCATCCAGAAGTTTGATGTTTGATAGGTGTGTGATGGTGATGTTTGTCTGTTTGTGTGTGGGAAGACCACATAGGTATCACCCCCTTGCTCTGGTAAATGGACTTGTGTTGGGTTCCTGTCCCCCAGGCGTTAAAGACCATTGACCCGAAACACTTGGCTCAGTCAGCCAGAACTATCTGTAGCCCTGCTACCTATACATGTGGAGAATGCTTTCAGTGGTGTTTCGGGGGTAATGAATCCCTGCCTTGTACCCTCATTTCCAAAACATCCTCAAAAGCTTCAATTGTGTATCCTCTTTCTCACAAGTCGAAACAAAAGCCTGGGTAACGTCGCCGGTTTGCGCTGCAGTGTTTGGGTCGACATAAACACGCCCGCTGATGTTTTCTCTTTGAGAGAACCTTTAGATCTTATCTCTATGAAAAGACATCCCTTTGTAAAACTAGCAAAGATTTTGATTTAGACAAGAGGAGGAGAGCGAGGGATGAAGGATGAGACTGGAGGGTGTGTAAGGCTGTCCTTTAGCAGAAAACTCAAACAAGTGTGACCCTTTTGTTTTGCAGGGATCATCGCTTACACAGAGTATCTCTTCCTGCTTTGTATCCTGACCAGTAAGTACCAGAATTTACTCCTTTTCACCTGTTTGGTCCATCGCCCTTCATTACCTCGCAATTTGTCCCTCTTGTCCAGGGGTCCCCAAACTTTTATTCTGTGAGGGCCATATAATTTGTCGTTTATTTAATAGGGGTCGGTGTGTAACAAAAAATAATAAGGTCCAGATTGACTACCAGTATTATTGTACAGATTCTATTATGAATTGTAATGTATCTATATTCCCTTTTCTCAGTTTATTATTTTGTTCTGCACCGTACCGACAAATGAACGTTACTTATCGCATATTAAAAGAGCATTATTACTATCGTAATTATATTTATCATATTCATTGCTATTTAAAAAAACCATCACTTACTTATGCGTGTATGTGGTTGGTGGGTGAATCAAACAAATAATTAGGCTACATAAATAACTAGAGGTCGATTGATTAATTGACCAATTAATCGATTAGTTGACCGTTAAAAAAAGAAAAAAACACTCCATGACTTTTATTTTTTTACTGCATTTCAACTATACATATAAATTACATGTAACAGAGAGAACAAGAACAAACTAATCAATAAATAAATAACCTCTCAGCATTTTAATTATATACTGTATATATCTGTAATTAATATACAGTATCAACTCTTTTCTTAGTTTTCTATCAACACCTTCAACACAATTGAAGAACAATTTGAAAGCTTCCCAAACTCCATCAAAAATCTTATATTAAACTCATAATATATAATTTAGTACTGAACTAATGTAATGCTTTTTCCATGTTCACATATATATATATATATATATATGAAATAATAAATAATAAATAGTATAATTCGCTCTCCGTGCAGCGTGCCGTCTCAGGTGTAAAACCTAGTAGCGCGTAGTGTCAGTGATTTGCCTCTAGAGGCTGCTCTCGTAACAACGGCAAACCGTAAGCCGGAAAAACTAACGTTATGGATTTTTGCCAATAGCCGATAGTTCAAGCGATCAACTATTAGCGCCTCGACCTCCATTAATAACTGAGGGACATTTTCGTCTAAAGTCAATCTTTTATTATCAAAAACAGAAATAATATTAGTAAAACATTTATTTCAAACGTTTTTTAAATATATCTCTGAGCTGTAATTGGCCCATGGGCAATAGTTTGGGGACCCTGATCTTGTCCATTGACTCTATATATATATTAGTTCTGGATGCTCTCAGTTTTACACTAGCTTGTTTCCATTTATCAAAGACGAGTGACAAAAGCTTGTTGTAGTTTATAGTCTGGCAGACTCAGACAGTTTCCACCCCCACTTTCATCCTGAGGGAGACACCAGCCAGGTGAATTTTGTCAACGTGAACACCTCCAAACAGCTGCTGTGATGTAAATCCCACCATCAAAACGGACAAGTCTGTGGTCTAAATGCTTTTTATACCTTTAATAACTTTTCTCCAGACCTGAAGTTCTCCACAATTTCCACAATTGATGTCCTGAAATATCTCAGACATTATGGAGATGTTGAGTAGAATCATCAGAGCATGTGTCCTTACCCTTTGAAGCACTTCACTTAGCACGTCCTCTGGAACCCAGCAAGCCTACCGTGACGTACTGTTCCCACGGCAACGTAACACCACGGAAAGACATGTGGCCCGCGACAGGGTCAAAGACGCACCTGGAGGAGGTGACGAAAGGTGGTGTTCGGTACGAAAGGAGATCTGGAATTGACAGAACTGAAGAGCTTCAAAGTGGAAATTAGTGTCAGGAGGCATGTTGAATATTCACTGCTACGTAGAACTTCATGGAGTAGAGTTTCACATTTCTGAAGAAAAACAGAACAGGAGGATATAAAGACAGGCAGAATTCAGCAGTACATAATCGAGATGAGTATCTGAAACCTTCCTACTGTCTTGGGACGATGTGAGGAAACGATTTCCCACCGAGGAGTCTTCTGGCTAATGCGTTACACCAATGACCTCATAGTAATGCACATTACGAAAGATGAATCTATGCATCTGACTCACGTGTGTTTTTTCCTCAGAGCCTCATGCTGGTTTTAAAATAGCCTTCAACATGTTCGACGCCGACGGCAACCAGATGGTGGACAAGCAGGAGTTTCTGGTGGTGAGATAATAAACTTTTTATCTGTGACCCAGTTGCAGGAATTTTAGAATAAGGAACAGGAGAATTAATGCAAATTCATGACTCCATAAGAGGAAGAAAATAGACCTTTCTCCTGACCATTTTATTTACTGGAGCAGATCATTCGTCAGCTTCGGTTCTCACACCATATTCTGACCCACAGCTGCAGGAGATCTTCCGGAAGAAGAACGAAAAGAAGGGACGCAAGGGAGATGCGGAGAAATCGGCTCAGCTGGTAAGGGTCTGGACGGATTCGGACGAAACTGAGCAGAAACGGTTGAGCAACATCTGTTAAGATCCACCATGTGATTGGGATCCTTAACGGTTCTAGAGATCAGATTTATCTTCCTCTAAAATGTATTGATTTAAAAAATTTGGATTGGTTGTTCATTCAGGATGTAGAAATGTATGGACTGGAGAGATAGGAAGTAGAAGCCATGTCAGGAATATGACAATATTTTGACACATTTGGAGATTTCCTTTTGCTGTGGAGTCAAAAGAGGAGAAGAAGAAAACAAATGTTGGTTTCAGTGATGGATGCTTTGGAGTCAAATATAATATTATGGGATGAGGACAAGGATTCTGAGAATTTAATATGAGGGCTTTTTGGTCAGGAGATGTGATTGGTGTTAGCAGCTTCAGGTTCCTGGAGTTGATCCTCAGCTCAGGTTTGTGCTCAGTGTTTCTAGTGTAGGTTCTGAAAACGCCTGATATGATGATGAGATGATGTGTACTGGCTCTTACGCTGGATTTTGGATCAGCACGCATACATTGATCAGAGAAGGAGATGAGATGAGGAGATGACTTTTGAATATGTGACTTTGTGAGAGAATTGATGAGTATTGGGTGGAAAGATGCAGAAGGTTTGGAACACGAGCACAGTGTTGGGTCACTATTAAGAAGTGCTTGGGTGATTGATTCAGAGACAGGGTTTTGGACTGGAATGATGAAAATGAGCAGCAAGGTGCTAGAGGATGTAGTGTCTCACAGATCCAACTTCTCCAGTTTGAGCCTGAGCTTGGGTTTTTCTCAGGGTTTGGACAAGGACATGGAAGATTGGCTAAGCCAGACTGGCTGTATTTTTTTTTTTTTTTTTTAGAAGAACAAGCTTTGGAAACAGACTGAGTGGAGAAGATGCTCTGTGTCAGAAGATCCATAATGTGTTGTTAGAGCTATATTTTTGTACTGTGATGATGGAAGCAGGACCTGAGGTAGTGATCTCATGTTTATCAGGTGAATGTGTTTAATATTTGATGGCCGGATGACATCATGGATGCGCGGATGGTCTTAGGAGGGAAATAAAAAAAGGAAAAGCATTTGGCGTCCTACAGCCAGAGTGTTGAGATGTTTTTACAGCGTGATTATGGAGCACTCTTTAAGCCATTATAAATTCCAACATGAGATACGTGTATGGAGTATCGCCATGGTAACCACGACGAGCTGCCGAGTGACAGCATGTTTTTGAAACTCGTGAAGAACAAAAAGTGTAAATGTTTTGTCTGCTTAAACCACTTGGCCTGTTCTAACGTGTGTGTGTGTGTGTGTGTGTGTGTGTGTGTGTGTGTGTTCATGTCCTTCCTCCTTCCCTCCTCTTCTTCTCTGAATGCCACCCAGAGCATGCAGCTCTATGGATATCATGTCGTCCCAGGCTCTAGCGTAGGTATCACCACCACCACCACCACCTTGTGCCCTTTGATCTTACATGTTAGATGTGAAACAAAAGTGGGGAAAAAAAACAGGATCGCTAAAACCAAGGAGGTTTGACCTTCAAGGGTTAATCCATTTGTTTGTTTCTGTTTTCCTTTTTTTTATTAAGTATCTGTTTTTAATGAAAGAAAACGAAATTCCGATTGATCTTTTCTTCTCCTCGCGACCACTTCATCAGAGACGCTTTAAACCGATCGGAGAGTGAAATGCGTTTTCTATTGAGCAGCTTCTGGAGTGTTTTCAAGTCCACCCTTAATCGCACACGTACACACACGTCAGGAAATATCACAGTAAATCATACACTCTATGGCCAAAAAGTATTGGGACACCTGATATTTAGTTAGATAATTAGTTGCTGGGGCATGAACATTTCCCTTCCTTTAAACTAGGAGATCCAAACCTGCTCCAGCATACACTATATGAACAAAACTATTGGGACAGGTGACCTCTGCCATATGTGGTTCTTCTCCAAACTGTTACCACAAAGCTGGAGACACATAAATGTATCGGATGGAGTATAATAAGATTTTACGTCCACTTGAACTTGGAGACCCAAACCTGCTCCAGCATGGCAATGCTCCTCTGCAAATCCAGCAACGTGAAGATGTGGTCTACAAGCCCACTACAAAATTCAGTGGAGCATCTTCCCAGAAGAGTGGAGAGAATTACGAGAACACATTTGGACTAAATGTGGAATGCGACGCTCAGAAGCACATATCGTAGGTGTCCGCAAACTTTTGGTAATATCGTGAACGGGTTTAGAAGAGTGCTATTGAACACTTTTGAGATGAATGTGAACGCTGACTGCACCCCAGGAACCTCCTCATTTCAATCAGTACCTGACTTTACTAACATCCTTTTGGCTGAAAGAATCTCCAAAAAAATTTGGTGGAACATCTTCCAGAAGTAATGAAGGTTATTATAACAGGAATCGGAGACTTAGTTTTCAAAATTAAGCACCAATATTATGCTCAGGTGTCCACAAACTTTCTCCATAGAGTGTATATATTCTGTGCTTAAGGATGGTTTTAATGGTCCACAGATTCAGTGAAGGTTTAAACCGAAACATGTTCTGCAGTAACAGCACTAACCAGACGCCGTAACCCGGCGCATCGTAGCCTCCAACCCCCAACCCTCATTCTTTTCACAACGTCAATATGCATCATTTCTCCTGCTTGCGATTGCTAACCCACTAACTGCCCCCTCCCCTCCCCCTATCCTGTGCTGCCGCCCCGCCCTGCCCCGCCCTGCCCCTCCCCTCAGGTGTCGAAAAAACCGAGCCGTGAGGAGAGCGTGGCGAGGAGCTACTGGGACGTGTTGAGACGAAGCGCCAGCCACGCGCTCTTTTCTGACCTGGCAGAGGTATCGCTTCAGTCATCCCTCGCTTTTTTTCTCTCATCCATCGTCCCCACCACGAGCACATAGTTCTCAGAGGTCCGAGGTTCCTGCGCAAACAAACCTCTAGAAACTAATCGACCCCCTGCATAGAGTCAAATTAGGCGTTTTATAGAACACACACACACACTCCTATAGTCCTGTGGGTCTGCAGGATCAAGAAGCAGGTCTAGAACTTCCAGGTGTATCTAGATCTGAACGCTTTCAAATCGAACATATCGAGGGCACTTCTAGCAGCAACTTCGTAAACATTCTCACCTGACTGTTCCACCCAGACGTGGTCCTTCTCCAAACTGTTACCCCAAAGGTTGTGTAGGATGCCTTTGGATGCACACTCATAAACCCACGCTGCAGCTATTCTCATAACTTTGCACCTGTAATCCCAATTTTGGAGGCACACAATTGTGCAGAATGAAAAAATACAATTTTGCCTTCACTTGAACCAAGAGACCCACACAGCCAGCTCCACGAAGATACATGGGTTAGAAGATGTGGAAGATCTTCGCCTGCTGAAGAACCCTATTGAACATGTTAGGGATGAATGTGAATGCTGACTGCACCCCAGAAACCTCCTCACCTTCTCCCCCACATCAGTACCTTTACACCATCCTTGTGGCTCAACAAATCTCCACAAAATCTAGTGGAACATCTTCCCAGAAGAGTGGAGCTCGTTATTAACAGGAAATACAGGATGGGATGCTCAAAATAGAGCACAACTCTATGCTATGGGAGTTGAGGGCCTTTACTCAGGGGCCCAGAAGTGAGATTTGAGCTCATGACCCCCCCCCCGAATCTTAGGGTCAGGTGTCCTCAAATTTTTATAAGTCACAAGTAACGATTTGTTTGCTATTTTTCGCACTGATACCGAGGTTCTGCATCTTCTCGAAGGTTCTAACATCACGTTCTGGTGTCAGACAGCAGACAGACAACTGGGAAGTGATGATTGGTTTATTTGGTTGTGTTGAGACGCTGTAATGACGAGGACAGTGCCGCATGATGACACCGTCGAGCCGTACATCTGCCCTTTATTTACCCAGTCTGTTACTCACAAAGAGAGAGAGCGTGTGTGTGTGTGTGTGTGTGTGTGTGTGTGTGTGTGAGAAAGAGACAGTAATTCGAGATCCCACTCTTCCAGATGACACGCTTCTACGGGATTGTTTGTATTATTGACTGCACGCTCTCTCAGATGAACACTTACCGTGTGTGTGTGTGTGTGTGTCTGGTGAGTGTGTGTCTGAGTGACTGTGTGTGTGGAAGTGTGTATTAGTCATCCTGCTAATCATTGTTTTTCACCTGCCAGATCAAAGGCTAAAAGCCCTGAAGTGAAGCCCGTCCCCCACAGGGGTGGGCGTGGCCATGGGCGTGGCCGTCTACACTGTAATGCAGCAGTGAGTCTCTGTAGCAGTGGTTTCCAGGATCTGTGACATAACGCCGCTTACATCACGTTTCCAAGAAATAATGTAAAGAAAAGGAGCGAACGTGTAGTGATGGAAGGCGGAGCGGCTCAGGGGCCAGATGACAAGTCGTGAAAGTGAAAATAAAAAACAGGAAGCTACGACGCTAACGAGGCGTACAGACGTCTCTCTGAAAGAAGGCACAGTTCACGTGGTGACGTTCCGCCCTGTCACGTCTCTTTAGAACAGATGACCTGATATACTGCTAAACCTAATAATGCTAATGCCCAGGAACAAAATCTCTTCACTACTTAAACCTGCAGGATGATTTCCAGATGATCGCAGGTCTACCATAAGATCTTCACCCTATAATCTCACGTGAAAAGCGCACACTATCGCACAGATTTGCTCGCTACGTTTTAACGTCACTTCTCTGGTGACTGTAGGTTTGATTTTTCCATAATTTACATTTCACTTCAAACATTATAAATGTTCCTGTCTGATTCCTCTGCTTGAGTCCACCATTCTTTCTCTATTTCTACCTTCTTTTCTAAATGCTTAAAACGGTTTCTCCTCGGATAGGATTATAATCTGGAGGTATCGCGGAGGCATGGACCTGAAGTTCTGCTTTTGTTTGGCTTGTATGCACTGAAAGCTTTTTTTTGGGTGGAGGTGGTCGGCCAACCGAGCTTAGCATGATGAGGACTCCTTCAGTGTTTCAGCCTCAGGGGCGTGGCAGGTTCAGAGGTCGAGTCTGCCAGCCTTGAATTTAGAATCTCAATTAGTTCTTCACTTCTTCTCGGGAAACCCTTTGCGGTCGTAAACCATGAACCCTACAACAGAAGGTTTTATTCAGAAGAAGAAGACTTTCAGGAACCTTTCAAGTTCTCTGGAAGAACCTTTTTGAAGAAAATTTGGTTCTCAGTACCAAGAAAATCAGGAACTTTAATTTGGAGTTTGTACACGTTCTCAGGAAAAAGGGTTCTTCAAAGGTTCTTTGCTTCTGGACAGGTTTTGCTTAGGAACATCAACCTCGAAAACATTTTGTTCTAGGGTTCTGCTTTAATGGAGGGACAACCAAAGATCTCAGTTCTAGGGTCCTAGAATTAGAAAACGAGGGTTCAAGGTTTTTTTAAGAGCTGACTGGAAATACATTTTTGAGGTTGGAAGAACGTTCTGAATGTTTCCACAACTGTTTTGCCTTCGGAGGGTTAATAGGTTGGAAATAATTTTTTTAAAGACATTAAGTTGAATAAAGTACGTATTAAAAATAAAAGAAATAAACAAATTCTCAAAACATCAGCTTTCTGCTGCCGGTGCTGTAAACCGGGTGCTTGTGGTTTAGACACCAAGACTGGAGGCATGATGATTGGCTACTCGGTTTAACAAAAGGGGGCGTGGCCTATTAGTCCTCAAAAGGTAAACGTTTTAGTCAATACTGGATTACAGTTTATCACATCATGTCCAGGCGTCCTGATATTGTGGATGATGATGATGATGATAAGACTGATATGTTCATGTATATTGGGGGAGGCGGGGGTAGTGAGAGAGAAAGAGAGAGAGAATATCAGCAGCTGGAGAAAGGAGGACTCTATTCACCTGTTTACACTGCATTGATGTGTGAATGCAGCCTGTCTCTGAAATGCATGGCCTGCACTGTCTTCATGCATCTACCCGTTTGTCCACGTCCGATATGTCTTCTCTCTCTCTCTCTCTCTCTCTCCCTCAGGCCCTCTCTCTATTTCTCTCTCTCTCTCTGTCCCTTTCTTTTTGTTCTCCAGTGTGTGTTTCTGTCTATCTTGTGATGTCTTTATCTCTATCTTTATGTTTCTGTGTGTGTGTCTCTGTGTCTCACTATCTCTCCCTTGGTGTCTCTCTCTCTCTCTCTCTCTCTCTATCTGTGTGTCTCTTTCTCTGTCTCTCTCTTTGTGTCTCACTATCTGTGTGTGTGTCTCTCTCTCTCTGTCTATCTGTGTGTCTCTTTCTCTGTCTCTCTCTTTGTGTCTCACTATCTGTGTGTGTCTCTCTCTCTCTGTCCATGTCTGTGTGTGTCTCTGTGTCTCACAATCTCTCTCTTGGTGTCTCTCTTTCTCTATGTGTATGTGTGTATGTGTCTCTGGCTGGAGTGCATATTTTACATGACTGCATACTGGATGTTTGTCGTTCACTCATCCTTTGATCTTTATACCTGAATCTGAAGGTTATAAAGATTTGCTGTGTTTGTACAAAGTGCTGCTCCCACTGTTACTGATGCACTGAGCAAAGCAGAACCCTGACCGCCACCGTCCACTGCTTTGCATCCGTGATGGACAGCTGCTTCATCCAATCATCTCAGAGCATGTTTTTCTCACTGACTGCTTCTCTTTTCTTTCCTGCCCCGCCCCCTTTCCGGCCCTTTCTCTCTGAGCAGCGCACAGACGACATGACGGTCGACACCACGCTGCTCGTACACTTCTTCGGGAAGAAAGGGAAAGTCGAGCTGACGTTCGACGACTTCTACAGGTACCTGATACTGAGGAGGAAGAATGCTCTGGCGCCACGTACTTACCTTTCGCAGTCAATTTTCATAAAATATATGCTTCTGCATAAAATGTTTTACCTCACAGATGCACTGATGCTCTCATTCACAAATATACCTCTTACATTTACCAATTCACCTCTCGCATACAATAATTCACCTCTCGCATACAATAAATCACCTCTCACATACAATAAATCACCTCTCGCGTACAATAATAATTCACCTCTCGCATACAATAATAATTCACCTCTCGCGTACAATAAATCACCTCACATACAATAATTCACCTCACATACAATAATTCACCTCTCGCGTACAATAATTCACCTCATACAATAAATCACCTCTCGCGTACAATAATTCACCTCTCACGTACAATAATTCACCTCTCACATACAATAATTCACCTCTCGCATACAATAATTCACCTCTCATACAATAATTCACCTCTCGCATACAATAATTCACCTCTCGCGTACAATAAATCACCTCTCGCGTACAATAAATCACCTCTCACATACAATAATTCACCTCTACAATAAATCACCTCTCACATACAATAATTCACCTCACATACAATAATTCACCTCATACAATAATAATTCACCTCTACATACAATAATAATTCACCTCTCGCGTACAATAAATCACCTCTCGCGTACAATAAATCACCTCTCACGTACAATAATTCACCTCTCGCGTACAATAAATCACCTCACATACAATAATTCACCTCTCGCGTACAATAAATCACCTCTCGCATACAATAATTCACCTCTCGCATACAATAAATCACCTCTCGCGTACAATAAATTCATTCATGTGTTTTCGCAGATTTAGAACTTTACACGAGGCGTTATGTCATGAATATAATGTTTATACACAAGTGTCCTCATTTACACACTTTATACTTCACACCTCAGTTTTCTTCTGAAATGTACACACCAGTGCAGGACGGTAATCTTCATATCTGAACCTATCAAAACCTGACTGCAGAGCAGATATAAAGATTACTGTCCTGCTCTGAATTTGATCGTGTTTTATTTGTCTGTCAGGTTTATGGATAACCTCCAAACCGAGGTGCTGGAGATCGAGTTCCTGACGTACTCCAAAGGCATGATCACCATTAGCGAGGAAGATTTCGCTCGCATCCTCTTGAGATACACCAACGTGGAGGACATACGCAGCTACCTGGAGAACGTGCGCCAGTCCATTCCTGATGAAAAGGTGCCGAGTTTCTTTCTGTAGGAACGTAACCGAACTCTCCATGCTTTCTGATCATCCAACACTTCGACATCCTTCACACCTGAATGCTCCACCGCTTCTTCAGCAGTGTGTGTGTGTGTGTGTGTGTGTTGCAACCACACCAGCCAACTACAGTGTAATCTTACATCTCTTCCTGTCACCTCTGCCCCTTGACTCCACTCCTCCCCTTTGTTCTGCGAAGTGATTGACAGTGCTTTGCCCCAATAGTATCATGTTCAGCAGGGGAAGGTGTCCTTTCCAGCGAAAAGTGCTTCTCGAGGAAGTGGATGTTTTGGTGAAAACCGACATGTTCTCCCGAGGCCTTTTGTTTCTCACAAAGTGGGAGAGACATTTACATCATGTCTGAAACATTCACTCAATTGTCTTAGCAACATAAAAGAGTTTTAGACGCCCATCATTGCTAGTCACAATATCAGTACGCGGTCTAATTTATTTATTTACGTTTCCACACTTTCACCTTCAAAATAGTCCCCTTGCACAGCAACATTGCGCCCCAGTGTTCTTCTGGAACGTGTCCTGGAAAACTTCTTTCCGAAGCATGTCGAGCACCTTCTGCTATTCGCGCTGGATCTCTGCAGCGCTTTTAAAACGAGCCAGACCTTCATTGTTAGGAAGAGGGCGAAGTTTGCATGAGCCAAATCTGGGAGTAGGGTGGATGCGGGGCTGAGATGCACACATGCTCAGATTAGCACCGGTTGCACGGCTCCCGATGTACACAGGACTAAGTCTTTTGGCACAATGACTAATGAAGGTCGGTGCTCCCTGTAACTGTGCGTGCAGCCCTGTGCTGCCATCTGTTGGCAGGTTACAAAACTTGTCTCAAAACTTCTTGATACCCGCAGTCCTTCAGCATAATTATAGTCGTAGAAAAGGGAACTCTCCGTTTCCCTGTCAGGTGTTAAGAGTTTACAAGCAAAATGTTAGTAACATTAGCCCACATGTTGTACAAAGATGGAGCCAAACAAGTGTATAAAATGTTTTTGGATGAACTAGAATTAAATTTTCCTTCACTTGAACTAGGAGTCCCAAAGACCTGTGCACAAAGTCTGTGCCATGAACATCTGCAACATGGGTTGGAGTGGAATATCTCCAGCTATAGAGCTCCAACCCTATTGAACACCTTTGGGATAAATGTGAACGCTGACTGCACCCCAGGCTTCCTCACCTTCTCAGCTGCATCAGTACCTGAATTTAACTCCCTCCAAAAGAAAAAGCAGCAAAGTCATGGCTAATGCTAGCCTAACTCATGTGTCCTATAAAAAATTAGCTAGCTAGCTATTATATTTTATGATCAGGTCTGTGATTGGATAATCGTTTTTTTCTTTCTTTCTCTCAGGGCATCACTTTCGACGAGTTCAGGTCTTTCTTTCAGTTCCTTAACAACCTCGAAGACTTCGCCATCGCTATGCAGATGTACAACTTTGCCAGCCGTTCCATCGGACAAGGTTCGGATTTACTCTCACGTTTACGCGGTTGAAGCCGTGACGATGCTGTTGCTAAAACAACCAGGCAGCAGGGGGCGTCGTTCTACAATGATGCTAACGGATAAATTCATTAAATAAGACTTATGTTAAAAACAAAACTGCAAATATAGTTTCTAATAACGGGTTTGTAGATTAAAGTGGTTTCGGTCATAAAAACAGTGTTTCAGGGTAACAATTCGCTGTTATATAGCTGATAAAAACAATGAACAATGAACAATGACAAGGAGACCACTAATAAGAACTGATCAGATTTATGAATTTATTAGCTAGCTAGCTCTTGGCTGCTAAGCTTTTTTTAAAGGATCGAGTTAATAATTCAGCTATCTAACACATTAAGAAGATAAAAAAAAACAACAGCGACACTGGAAACAACACAAAACTATGAGTAAACATCCACAATTACCTCAGACGTATTGTTTAATGGCAACAAAACATCTAAATGAATTGAAAATTAAGAAAATAATGATGTTTGTTTTCCAAAAGATTGCTTTCAAGGATTTTATTAATGCATGAGACAGTGGAAATAAGACAAAGCTATTAGGAGCATTAACATTTACCTCAGATGTGTTGTTTAATTACTAAAAATACACTTTGTGATTTGAAATAAGGTTAGTCATTTAGTTAGCTAGCTACAACACCGCCATTAAGAGGCCATTGATTAGACAGAATTATTAGAAATACCAATATTTACCTCAGACTTGCTGTTTAATTGTTAAAAACAGATTTTCAGTTTCTGGCTAAACTAGCCGTAAAGTCAAGCTAGCAGGGATGGAACTATGAGAAACATCAACAGTCAGATATGCTGTTTAATGGCAATGAAAATGTAGTAATTGATGTTTGTTAGCTAACAGATCGCTGTGAAGGCTTTTATAAATGCACAGCGCTATTGAGAACAGCAACATTTACCTCAGATATGCTGTTTAATGTTTAAAAATATAGATTGTTTATGGCTAAAATAAGGGTAAGCTAGCATGTGGCTGTTATATAAAAGTATAATGACAGTAGAAATGAGATTAATTTACCTCAGATGTGTTGTTTCATCGCTAAGAAAAGATTTGTAAATAATTCAGCTAGTGTTTATAAAGTCTCAGAGGCAGTGGAAATAAAAGAAAACTACAAGGAATATCAATATTTACCTCAGGTGTGTTGGTTAATTATTTAAAATACACAATAGGATTAAAATAAGGTTATTAATTTAGCTAGCTAGCTGACATAGCCACCAAGAGACCATTAATGAGACTAGATCAGTGTTCTGAATCTGATACGTGCAGCTACTGGAAGCCAGTGGAGGAGCAGCAGTGGGGTGGTGTGGGAGAACCTGGGCAGGTTGAACACAAGTTCAGCTGCGTTTTGGATCATTTGCAGTGGATGAATAGCGTTCAGAAGAAGACCTGCCAGCAGAGCTGCTGTAGTCCAGTCTCAAAATCACGAAAGCCTGAACGAGCACCTGGGCAGCCTGTGTGGAGAGAACTGGTCGAATCCTTCAGATGTTATAGAGAAGAAATCAACAAGAACGAGTCACATTAGCAACGTGAGGAGAAGGACAGTTCTTTGTCTATGGTCACCCCAAGGTTGTGAGCAGTGGCTAAAGGGGAGAGCAGAGAGTCATGAAGAGTTATTTGGAGATCATATAATGGTTTATAATGGTACAGGTGCCATGAAAAGTTTCATATTTTTGTGTCTCGGCAATGATGGAGCTATAATAAATGGACATTTGGTGTTGAGGAGGAGGACAGGTTCCTCTTAAGGTTTCGTCCTAATACCATCTCAAGGAGTTTTCCCTCACCACCATCTGGTTCACTCATGAGCGATAAAAATATAATGCTAAAATGTACATTTGTAAACCAATTATTGCTGAGACTCTACTTTGGGACAAAGTCCACTGAAAGGCTTTTACGACTGCAGAGAGACAGTGGGAATGAGACAGAAGTGTGAGGACGAGCAACATTTGCCTCAGATTGCTCGCTGTAGACTCATACAACTTCACGTGTAAAGCATATATGATTACAGATGACACAGAATGCCAGCTCATCTTCTGAATATGTATGTGTGTGTGTGTTAGATGAGTTTGCGAGAGCGGTGTACGTTGCCACGGGTCTTAAACTCACTCGCCACCTCGTCAACACCATCTTTAAGATCTTCGATGTGGACCACGACGACCAGCTGAGCTACAAAGAGTTTATCGGGATCATGAAGGACAGACTGCACCGTGGAGCCAGGGTGAGAAAGACAGAGAGACAGCGAGAGACAGTTTTAACATTATAGCTGTACTGCCATCTAGTGGTGACTAATGAAAGCTCCAGATACACGCTATGTCACTGGTCTAGATAAATCCTTATTCATTCCAGAGAAAATTGACATACTGGTGCTAATTTCTCTCTCTTCTATCTTTCTGTTTGCAGGGTTACAAGGATGTAGAACGCTTCACTTCCTTCCGGTCATGTCTGAAGAAAGAGCTGGCAGGAAGATAAGTATGCTGATAATGGTGCTGGATATCGCTACAGCAAGCTCTCAAATATTTTCAAATAAACAGCGACTCGTATGCAAGGACGGCTAATACACATTCTAGCACACGCTAACACGTGCTAACACGTCTTAATTCAGGTAATAATGTCTGTCTGTGTCTCATGTACCAGGTGAACAGCGAGTGATTCTTCAGCTGCAGTCTGGACGAGGAAGGAGCCTCGATCATCATCATCATCCTCATGATCAGAAGTCTTCCGCAGAACGTTTTCTGCATTCTGCATGTTCCTGCATGACTTTCTTTCTCCGTCTCTGGGTTCTTCAGACGCTGGAATGTTACTTGAAATGTGAATGATATAAATATTTGAAAGATGGTGATACTCGTCGATCTCGCACCGTTCGCCGTCCTTCATCATCTGTACGATTTCCGTTTATTTAGAGTTCAAATCTCAGTTCTCTTTTTTCCCGTAAAAATATTATTCATTACTTTGAATCGAAATTCTATCGCGGATTTTCTTCCGTTTTGTTCGTTTACAAGCGAAACCAAAGCGCCGGCTAACGCTAAACTACCGTCTCGATTCTGATTGGTCGGGAGGAATATTTTAGCGTTTCTATAGTAATATGGGTCACGTGGACAATCCAATATTGGGCAAATATTTTAATAGAAATGCGTCTTTCACAAAATGGGGACAAATTCGGAAGGAGTCTCCAGTGTCGGAGGTCAAACTGTCGTTTTTCTCCGTAACATGACGACAAATTATTATTATTATTATTACTATTATTAATATTTTGACTTATTAACCTAAAGAGGAAGTGAAGAGAGTGTGATGTGAAGAAAAGACAATTTGCAGCTGCTATAAAACAAGTGATAACATGAACGCCGAACAATGAAGGTAAATATGAATGGAAAAAAAATTATCAGAAAAAATATCCCATAATATTAAAAATGTACCTTAATTATATTTTATTTGTATTGCGCTTTTTATAATGGATGTTTTACACAGATAAAGCGTTAACAGAGTTATATAAAAGAATGTGAGGAATAAAACACTCGGGGTTGTGACGTCATAAAGAAAGGATTGACCGTCGTCGTGGAAACGGCGACTCGGAGGCGGAGCTTTGTTAATGAATAATTAAATTCTAGATCTACGTTGAACCTGAAGTGCCTAATCAGAGCCATTTCATTAAATCACAAATGTTCCTTTTTACAAAATGTTTAATTACAGTGTATAAATACACCTTATAACCAAAAGTTTTTGGTCTTCTGGACTAGACCTGCGCGAGAGACGTCCCGGAGGTGGTATTTTTCCGTGTAATAATCCCAGAACCGCATGTGACACTGTGATCCGTTGTAATAATGAAGCTAATGATCGTATTTCTGCATTTATTTATCTGAACAATCACACAGACTGCAGTATAGAACCTGTTGGAATGAAGTCAAAGTGACGCCTGAATGCTGAAACTTTATTAAACACACAGGAATATGTGATATAATCAGGTGATGGAGAGATACTGTATTTATATATTTATGTGTAGAAGAACGATGTCACTGTATGAAATGCATGAATTGTTTTCGGTGGTTATTTCTGGGAAATGAAGTTGTGATGAAGTAAGTCTGGTTTGCCTGATGTTACATCACACATACACAATCCCCAATATCCTGCTTCTCACTGTGTCTCCTGTTCCTGGGAGAAACTACAGGGGAAGTGGGAAGTGGTTATGGTAGTATACTTTGGTCTGGAAGCTCATGAGATCAAATCCCATCACTGTTGATCTGCTACTACTAAGACCCCTTGAGCAATGGGCCTTAAGCCTCATCTGCTCAGGTGTAGAAATAAGATCATTGTAATCCCCCTGGATAATGGGGCGTCTACCGAATTCCATAAACGAGTGTGATGAGCTCTGAACTTCTACCATTCTATCATTCATGAATGTGAGCCATTTTACACAACAAAACTTCAATGAGCAGAAACCAACAGCAGGTCTGTGATGGTGTGGGGGTTTGTGTCGTGGTCTCTGATCCCTGATCTCCCTGGTTCAAATCCACCCTCTGAATTTAGATGATTATTATGTTAAGAGAAAAGGAAGGAGAAAGCAGCATTCAAACACTCAGCAAGTATGAGATCCTGTGGCTCAATTGGATGAGCTTCACCTCTGGATTGAGAGGTTGCTGGTTCAAACCCCGGCAAAGTCTCCAGGATATAAAAACTTCCTGATGGCCGAAGGAAGGCCTGGTGGAAGGTATTGGAGTAACCTGGGTCAGGGGGGCAATAACCAGGCAGAAAATTTGTCTAAGGGATTTGGAAACCTGAGTTTCCCACCATATTTAGTTCTTCCTCTAACTGTTCCCACACAATTGTACAGAACGTCTTTGGATGCGCTAGAATGAACTTTACTCTTCATTTGAGACCCAAACCCTGTTCCAGCATGATGATGCCCCTGTGCACAAAGCAGCTCCATGAAGATCTGGTGTACATGGGTTGGAGTAGTTTGGGATTGTTGGAGTAGTTTGGGATGAATGTGAATGCTGACTGCACCCCAGGCCTCCTCACCTTCTCACCTCCATCGCTACCTGACTTTACTAACACCCTTGTGGATGAACGAATCTCCACAAAATCTAGAGGAACATCTGCCCAGAAGAATGGAGCTTATTAGAAGAAGAAATGGGGACTACATGTGGAGCGGGATGTTTGTAACGCATGCACACACACACACACACACACTGCCGGATCTCTCCGGTTGATTAATCATTAAAAATCATCATTAGATCACTGGATTACTGATGTAATCGATACTGTGATTATTGTGATTAATAGGAAAATATCCTGCTACCAACATGATTGTTTTCCCATAACAGCATATCAGAGTGTGTTTAATGAATCACAGCATCATTGGTACTCGTTTTTAAGTTGTTAAAAAGCCTTATCGAGGAAATAAAACATTTTCTTACCTGGTTTCATTCTTTTGCATCCTCTGTTAAAGCCCTGGGCAACGAGGAGTCGTTTTAGAAAGAGTCGGTTCAAAAAGGAGTCGACTCGCAGATCCGAGCACTTTCTCGTAACTAAACAGTAGAAACGTTAAATATATTATAAACTGTATTTTATTTATTTATTAACGTTTTTAATAAGAGGGATAGCATGTGTATCCTGTAAATACTGAAGTTTGTGAGTTTTAAGAGCTAAAACCCTGACTAGCTAACACATGCTAACTCAACACCACAAACGTCTTTTAATAAAACAACCTCAATATAAACAAATAAGTATCTTATATAAATATAAATATAAATAAATAACGACACAGAAAGTTTAGCGGTTGACAGACTGGAAAACAAGAGTAATATAACTTTATAAAACCAGTTCTTACCACACACATTCACCAAACATTAATGAGTCGTTTATGAAAGAGTCGATTCCTGGTGGCGTCTGCTTGTGTTGATAGAAAAGAGTCGACTCGCAGATCTACAGAGTCACTTTAGTGAACAGACAGTTATTACAGAAATATTCACTTTTTAATAATGTATTTATTTATTAAATGGAAAAGAACATTTTATTTATTAAGGCTTCAGATTATCACAAATTTCATACTGTATATCCATAAGTATGTGGACACCTGCCCATCACTCCTATAAGAACTGGTTCTGCATCCAGGTCAGAAACCGTGGACATTCATACGGATTTGTTCTTCACCATGTGTCTTTAACCAGTTTCACTTCTCTAAAGGTTTTTTAAAAGATTTCAGAGTGTATCTGTGAGAACCTGTGGTCCAGCAAGGACTCTGCTGTCCTTAACACCACCTGAACCACTGACTGGTTTAATCTACTTTTTACATGAATATGTATGAAATTTTATTTCCAATAAATAATATATTCATGTGGATTCAATAGCTGTTTTTTCATTACACTATGACTAACAGAGGAGAGGAAATTGATTTGGTCACAGATGCATGTACAAGCTGGACATCATGAAGAAATGTCTAAACAGTTGTTACGCTTTTTCTGTTTATACTTGTGTGTTTTCTTTCATGTAGAATTGCCACAAAAACACACTTGAGGACGGCCCTTAAATTCATCTGCTCAGGTGGATAAATGAGATCATTGTAAGTCTCTGTATAATTACATAAACAAGTGTGAGACATTATAATGCATCGTTATACACATGAGCTGTTTTTCAAGACAAAACTCCAATAAGCACAAACAAAACCACTGTGATAATGGTGTAGTGGTTAGTGACATAGTCACTGAATAAAAAAAAGAAATGGAATATGTCTCTCTTTAGTGGACACCAAGTGGACCTGCACCAAAAACAAATCAGGACAAAATGACAATAATAATAATAATAATTATTATTATTATTATTATTATTATTATTATTATTATTATTATTATTATTATATTAGAATAATAATAATAAAATAATTAGAATAATAATAAAATAATTTGAATAATAATCATTATTATTATAACAACAATAATAGTAGCTCCTACTTTTATACCAAAGACTGCAGAAAGAACATCACTTATAATCTTATACTCCAGTGCTCATGTTAGTTCTCCAGTGTTCTGTATTGTTGAAAGATTTATGATCAAACTCTTGATATCACCCTAATGAGGATGAGGTTCTGCTTTTGAGTCTGGTTCCTCTCAAGGTTTCTTCTCCATAACATCTAAGGGAGTTTTTCCTTCACCACAGTCGCCACGGCTGCTCATCAGGGATAAACACACACCATTCACCTTCACTGTTGATTTCTGTAAAGCTGCTTTGAGACGATGTGTTGTGAAAAGCGCTATAGAAATAAACTTCACTTGACTTGACTAATAATAATAATAATTAGAATAATAACAACAATAATAATAATTAGAATAATAACAATAATAATTTGAACGATAATAATAATAAGAAGAATAATAATTAGAATAATAATAATAATAATAATAATAATAATTAGAATAATAATAATAACAACAATAATAATAATAATAATTAGAATAATAACAATAATAATAATAATAATAATAATAATAATAATAATAATAATAATAATAAAGTGCGCTGTGTATTATAATTGACTAATACGCCATTAAAGCAGGATCACGTGTCTCTGACCCCCGCTGCTGTTTCCACTCCTTGAACATTGTTTTTTTCCTCCTGGTCCTCGGTTTCTTTCCAGCTCGTGTCGGTCAGCACAACGTGTGCGCGATCCCGCGAAAGCACAGCTCGGGGTTCCCAAAGCGCGCTCCCGTGCTCCTACGTCACAGAGAGGGGTCGTGTATGGGCGGGGCTAGGGTCTCTGTGATCTCTTCACCGGACCTGATAAACAGCAGCGCACAGCGCACCTGCCTCATTATGACTCAACCCCCAGTGAGAGCGCCACCTAGAGAGACATCTGCAATCACGTGTACACAGCGAGGCAAAATCATTCTTTAATCCAATGCAGGAAGTTGAACCTGGAGCATTATTAGAAATGGAGGAGCTTGAACCTGGCGCATCATCAGAAATGGATGAGATTGAATCTGGAGTATCATCAGAAATGGATGAGATTGAATCTGGAGCATCATCAGAAATGGATGAGATTGAATCTGGAGCATCATCAGAAATGGACGAGGTTGAAGCGGTAGAATCATCAGAATTTAAGGAGGTTGCAGCTGGAGCATCATCAGAAATGCAGGAGATCGCAGCTGGAGCATCAGTTACATCAGGAACAACAAAACAAAAAGTTGTGAGAGACATTCCTAAAGAAATCGAGCTGATGAAACTCTTTTGGAAAAAGAAAAAGAACATTTTGGAAGGGAGACACCTCGCTAGGATGATCTTCTTCAACAAGGAGTATAGATGTTCTGAGATGATCCGGCGTCTGAGTAAGAACGACAGATTAGCCAAAGCCACAGTGAAAACCTATGTGAAGTTCTTTAACTTTACATCGAAAACTGTGGATTTCTCTCTCCGATTGTTCCTCAAAAGGTTTTGGCCGGAAGATGATATTGAGATCCAGAACCTGTTTATGAGGAGTTTTGTTCACCATTACCTAAAGTGTAACGGACAACCGAAAAGCATGGGTCTCACACTGTACAACCTGACCTGGGCCATCCTTATGCTGAATGCTGACCTTCACGGAGGCCACAAAAGAAGGAAAATGACATGTGAAGAATTTATATGGAACCTGACTAAAATGGATGGGGATAATATCAATCCTTTCTCCATTTATTTAGAGATCTTCTATAATTCTATCAAAGAAACTCCGATACATGCGTTCAGAGTAAAAGCCAGACATTAAAGCCCAGATGAAGACAAGCCTCCTACCACCAACACCCACAATTCCTCTGCTCTTCCACATAAAGAGGATGTGAGGGGAATAGAGCAGTGTCTGAGAAGCTCATTAGAGAAGACGATTCTCAGTTTCCGGTTACAGATCAAAGGTTACTGGTTAAATAAAGATCATTGAAATGTTACAACAACGCCTCACGTCCATGACTGTGTGTGTCGTTGCTATGGTAGCAGTTTACACCCTTAACTTATATACATATTGTTGCATTTACCACCCCCCCCCCTCACTCCACCCCAGGTGTAACCTGATATAGGGGCAAATAATTTTAAGCGCATCTCATGCTGTAATGTGTTATCACTATTAATACACAACACACAAAAGTGACACACTCTCGAGCTATCAGCTAAAAAAGTGATGTGTGTTCATGAAATATGGTTGTGGGAAAAGACACACCAATTAAGAGAGCTGGTCAAAGAGGAAAGGCTTACACCCAACCCAACACCAACCACCCCCAACCCAACACCAACCACAACCAACCAACCCTAACAAACCCCTAACACCCCCAACCCAACACCAAACACCCCCAACCCAACACCAACCACCCACAGCCAACCCTAACACCCCAACCCAACACCAACCACCCCAACCAACCCTAACACCCCAACCCAACACCAACCACCCCAACCAACCCTAACACCCCAACCCAACACCAACCACCCCAACCAACCGTGAATAAACCCCTAACACCCCAACCCAACACCAACCACCCCAACCAACCCTAACACCCCAACCCAACACCAACCAACCAACCCTAACCCCCAACCAACCCTAACACCCCAACCCAACACCAACCACCCCAACCAACCGTAATAAACCCCTAACACCCCAACCCAACACCAACCAACACCCCCAACACCAACCACAAGCAACCAACCCTAACAAACCCCTAACACCCCAACCCAACACCAACCACCCCAACCAACCCTAACACCCCAACCCAACACCAACCACCCCTAACCAACCGTGAATAAACCCCTAACACCCCAACCCAACACCAACCACCCCCAACACCAACCACAACCAACCAACCCTAATAAACCCCTAACACCGCCAACCCAACACCATCCACCCCAACCAACCCTAACACCCCAACCCAACACCAACCAACACCAACCAACCCTAACACAACCCAACACCAACCAACACCAACCAACACCCCCAACACCAACCAACCCTAACACCCCAACCAACCCTAACACAACCCAACACCAACCACCCCAACCAACTGTGAATAAACCCCTAACACCAACCAACACCAACCACCCTAACCAACCCTAACACCCCAACCCAACACCAACCACCCTAACCAACCCTAACCCCCAACCAACCCTAACACCAACCAACACCAACCACCCCTAACCAACCGTAATAAACCCCTAACACCCCAACCCAACACCAACCAACACCCCCAACACCAACCACAAGCAACCAACCCTAACAAACCCCTAACACCCCTAACCCAACACCAACCACCCCAACCAACCCTAACACCCCAACCCAACACCAACCACCCCTAACCAACCGTAATAAACCCCTAACACCCCAACCCAACACCAACCACCCCCAACACCAACCACAACCAACCAACCCTAATAAACCCCTAACACCGCCAACCCAACACCAACCACCCCCAACACCAACCAACACCCCCAACACCAACCAACCCTAACACCAACCAACACCAACCAACCCTAACACAACCCAACACCAACCACCCCAACCAACCCTAACACCCCAACCCAACACCAACCACCCCTAACCAACCCTAACACCCCAACCCAACACCAACCAACCCTAACCCCCAACCAACCGTAATAAACCCCTAACACCCCAACCCAACACCAACCACCCCAACCAACCCTAACACCCCAACCCAACACCAACCACCCCCAACACCAACCAACACCCCCAACACCAACCAACACCCCCAACACCAACCACCCCAACCCAACACCAACCACCCCAACCAACCGTAATAAACCCCTAACACCCCAACCCAACACCAACCAACACCCCCAACACCAACCACAAGCAACCAACCCTAACAAACCCCTAACACCCCTAACCCAACACCAACCACCCCAACCAACCCTAACACCCCAACCCAACACCAACCACCCCAACCAACTGTAATAAACCCCTAACACCCCAACCCAACACCAACCACCCCCAACACCAACCACAACCAACCAACCCTAATAAACCCCTAACACCGCTAACCCAACACCATCCACCCCCAACCAACCCTAACACCCCAACCCAACACCAACCACCCCTAACCAACCCTAACACCCCAACCCAACACCAACCACCCCAACCAACCGTGAATAAACCCCTAACACCCCTAACCCAACACCAACCACCCCCAACACCAACCACAACCAACCAACCCTAACAAACCCCTAACACCGCCAACCCAACACCATCCACCCCAACCAACCCTAACACCCCAACCCAACACCAACCACCCCTAACCAACCCTAACACCCCAACCCAACACCAACCACCCCAACCAACCGTAATAAACCCCTAACACCCCAACCCAACACCAACCACCCCCAACACCAACCACAACCAACCAACCCTAACAAACCCCTAACACCGCCAACCCAACACCATCCACCCCAACCAACCCTAACACCCCTAACCCAACACCAACCACCCCTAACCAACCCTAACACCCCAACCCAACACCAACCACCCCAATAAACCGTGAATAAACCCCTAACACAACCCAACACCAACCACCCCAACCAACCGTAATAAACCCCTAACACCCCAACCCAACACCAACCACCCCAACCAACCCTAACACCCCAACCCAACACCAACCACCCCAACCAACTGTGAATAAACCCCTAACACCCCAACCCAACACCAACCACCCCCAACACCAACCACAACCAACCAACCCTAACAAACCCCTAACACCGCCAACCCAACACCATCCACCCCCAACCAACCCTAACACCCCCAACCCAACACCAACCACCCCAAACCAACCCTAACACCCCCAAACCAACAACAACCACCCACAATCAACCCTAACCCTGTGCTACAGTAATATACTTGTTTTACAGTAAAATGACGGAGATGGTCCCACACCTGAGTAAGGACCAGAGTTTAGCCAAGGCCACAGTAAAAGCCTACATGAAGTACTTTGACTTTAAATCATTGTCTGTGGATTGTGCTCTCCTGTTGTTTCTAGAAACGTTATGGCCTGAAGATAAAATGGAGATTCAAAACCTGTTTTTAATTACATTTGTTCACCAGTATCTGAGGTGTAACGGACAGCCATACAGCCTGAATCATACCGTGTACAACCTGAGCTGGGTCATCGTTATGCTGAACGCTGACCTTCATGGACGTCAGAAGGAAAAGAAAATTACGTGTGGAGAATTTATATTAAACCTGAAAAAGATAGATGGAGATTTGGAGTTTGGAGAAGAACCACATGAAAGGTCATGTGTCCCAATACTTTTGTCCATATAGTGTTGATATAAAAACTTGGAAACTAAAACATAAAACAATACTGTACATATAATTATTTTTAGCGTAACTATTCTTAAACTCTAAACTTCCCAGAATAAAATCACAATCAGGATGACAGAGTCGCTGTCGGTTTTTAACTGCATTGGGACGGGGGCGGGGTTTGTTGTTTGATTGATTGGTTAACTAGCCAATCGCAGCGCAGGCGGGTCTTGAGAGAGGCTGTGACGCAAAACGTATGCGTCGGCGCTTGTTTGTTTTCCGGCCTGTATTTTGACGTGCGCGTCGCGCTCACCTGTGGTGATTATTATTAGAGACACGTGAGTGATGCGCTGTGACGTGCGGGTTTGACACGGACATGTCCGGAAAAGAGACGGAGACAGGTTCATGGTCTTTCTAAGAGTTTCCACCGGATGTCAGGTGAGTTTTGGAGAAAATGCTGACTAGCTGAATGAGACAGCGATTGGTGATGCTAAGTCGCTAGCATAATTTGGCTAAGATATCTCTCTCTCTCTGTGTGTGTGTGTGTGTGTGTGTGTGTGTGTGTGTGTGTGTGTGTGTGTGTGTGTGTGTGTGAGAGATCAGGATGAACTGGATTTTCCCGTTGTCGAAGGGCTCCGGAGCGATTCCGCCTCTCAACAGCTTGCAGAAACAAAGGCAGCGGCAGATCGAGTCGCTCAAAGCCGCGCATTCCACGTAAGAACCCCTGACTCGCATGTCCTCGTGCCTGGAAACCCCCAGCTTCCGTTTCCACTGCCGGATTAAAGTCTTATCGTGTGTACTGATCACTCTGTTGTCACACCTGGGCCTTGTATACACACTTCCTGACCACTGTTTTACACACACACACACACACACACACACACACTTGAGACCGTACCTAAACCTTAGACCTTCTGGAACAGTATGTGTTTGAATGATGTCTAGATGACAGCGATAAATTTGATGTGGAATGCGGTTTAGATGGGACTGGAAACTCTTAATCACTGGACCGCGTGTGTGTGTGTGTGTGTGTGTGTGTGTTGATACAATGACCCCGGCATACCAGCATCGCTGAGATCCAGAAAGATGTTGAGTACCGGATTCCTTTCACCGTCAACAACTCAACCATCAGCGTCAACATGTGAGTAAGAATAGTTTCCCCTCATAATCCTGACCTTGATACGACTCGGGGTGCCAAAACTTAAAAAAAAAAAAATTCTACGCAGATTGCTTCCACCGCAGTTCCCTCAAGAGAAGCCCGTCGTGACGGTGTACCCTCCACTCGGTCATCACGCGGTGGACGGGAACAACGGCACCGTGGTCACCAGCCCCCTGATCACCAACGTACGTAATCTCCAGCGCGCTCTCTCACGCTCACACATGACGCTTTATAAACAATCACGTCTCACTTTCTCGTCTCGGCTGCAGTTCGGGATGCACTCGGATCTCGGGAAAGTGATCCAGAGCTTGCTGGATGAGTTCTGGAAAAGTCCGCCGGTCCTGATGTCCGGAGGCCCGTCCTTCCCTTTGTGAGTATTCCCTAGGGACGCAAAATTCCGGGAATTTTCAAGACTGCAAATGTACAAAGTTGCAGGTTTGTGTGGAACGACAGGGAACATAAATGTAGTTGGGGGGGGGATAAATCTTGCAGGATAATTTGAGTTAAAACAACCAGATTGAATGTAATTTGAGTTGAATTTCCACCTGCACTTTCATCACTCGCGTGCACACGCGCACTTCCTGCAGGGTTGCTGAGGCCACGCCCCCTACAGGCACTGTGCATTCCTTAATCATGTAAAATGAGTAGTTTATAATGATGTCATACACTGAACGAGGTATGTAGGTGTTTTACGAAAACTAAATCATGTGTACTACGGTAACATCTGGTTCTCTCTCTCTAACGGTTTCCCTCCCTCCAGCATGTACAAGCCGCCGCCGTACCCTGCGCAGAACTTTCATTTCGTCCCCGCTTTCCCAAGCCAGGACCCCCAGCGCCCCGGCGTCGCCGCCCCTCTCCCACCACCCCAGGGATCCGACCCACAGCAGGTGCAGAACCGTCCTCCTGTTCCATATGGGCTGATCTCAGACCTCCCACTCCCTGTCCCCATGTCCGACTCACAGGTACTGCGCTGCTCTTCTTTAAGCCCCTCCCCCAAACCCCCTCCGCATCCTTAATCATGCGATCACGTCTTTCACAGACTGGACTGAACGGATACATCTACAAGATGCCCGAAATCCCCGACTCGTTTCTGGAACTTTCTGAGATGAGGTAATGCACGGCCCTACCTGCGTAAACTGGGCGGGGCCTACTGAGTGTGCTGTCATCACCTGATATGCAAATTAGACACGGGATGATGTAGCGATTCTACATCATGAAACAAACCACATTTGTCATATATGATAATCATATTATAACTTCATTTGCATATTCATGAATAATTAATGAGCTGCCCCTGCACTGTGTGTGTGTGTGGGGCTGCAGTGTGTCTCAGCTGAAGGACATGAGCGATAATGAAGATGTGCTGCTGGAGTACTTTGCGTGTCTGCCTCAGCTTAAACAGGTCTCCAGCGATAAAGAAGACCTGGTGAACACCATCGTCACTGTGGCCAGTAAGTCACATCTGCACGTGTGTGTGTGTGTGTGTGTGTGTGTGTGTGTGTGTGTGTGTGTGTGTGTGTGTGTGGTTTAATTAACACACACTCTACTCACTGTGGAATGTCTGGTGGTTTGTGTGTGTACAGAAAAGAATCTGCAGCTGGAGCCACAGCTGGAAGGGAAGAGACAGGAGATACTGTACAAAGTGAGCATGCGCACACACACACACACACACACACTCATGTCATATGATCTCTTGTTGTGATTTGAGCATGAGCTCATTGTGTGTGTGTGTGTGTGTGTGTGTGTGTGCGTAGTATGAGCAGCTGACCCAGATGAAGTCAGCGTTTCAGACCAAAATGCAGAGACAGCACGAGCTCAGTGAGGTAAACACACACACACACACACACACACACACGACCACATACACACCCACGAGAGATTTTTTTTTCTCTCTCACACACATACACACCCACACACACACACACACTTGACCACATACACACCCACGAGAGATTTTTTCTCTCACACACACACACACACACACACACACGACCACATACACACCCACAAGAGATTTTTTTTCTCTCTCTCTCACACACACACACACACACACACACAGACACATGACCACATACACACCCAAGTTAAATTTTTTTTATTTACTCTTCAGAATATAGCTTTCTTAAAAAATCCTTTCTTTTCTTTCTTTTTTCTTCTCTCTTTCCTTCCTCCCCCACTTTGTTCCTTTCTCTCCTCTCTCTCATTCAGAGCTGCAGCCTGAGTGCCCTTCAGGCGAGGTTGAAGGTCGCTGCCCATCAGGCCGAGGAGGTGTCTGAGGAGACAGCGGAGAACTTTCTGGAAGGAAAGAGTGAGATCGATGACTTTCTCACCAGCTTCATGGAGAAGCGGACGGTACGGTCTCTGTGCTGTAGATGGTGTAGATGTTTTGCTGGCGGGTTTCAGAGAGCTGAGCGATCAGGTGCCCCTTTTCTCACCTTCTGCGATTTTGGTTTGTAGCTTTGTCACAGTAGAAGAGCGAAAGAGGAGAAACTTCAGCAGTCCATCTCACTGCAGGGACACTTTCCCTCTGCTCACTAGCATCACTACTGGTGAGTATAAATATAAACTATAAATAAATATATGTGGTTGGTTAGTTAGTGGGTGGTGAGGAAGGGCTGTGAGGGGTTTTCTGGTTAATTAGATTATTTATTTGGCTAATAGGTGGTTCTGTCAGTTAGATGAATAGTCGGATGCTGAGTGGGTAGTTATGGTTGGTTTGGCGGTTAGATGAATAGTTAGATGCTGAGTGAGTAGTTATGGTTGGTTTGGCGGTTAGATGAATAGTTAGATGCTGAGTGAGTAGTTATGGTTGGTTTGGCAGTTAGATGAATAGTTAGATGCTGAGTGAGTAGTTATGGTTGGTTTGGCGGTTAGATGAATAGTTAGATGCTGAGTGAGTAGTTATGGTTGGTTTGGCGGTTAGATGCTGAGTGGGTAGTTATGGTTGGTTTGGCGGTTAGATGAATAGTTAGATGCTGAGTGAGTAGTTATGGTTGGTTTGGCGGTTAGATAAATAGTCGGATGCTGGGTGGGTAGTTATGGTTGGTTTGGCGGTTAGATGAATAGTTGGATGCTGGGTGGGTAGTTATGGTTGGTTTGGCGGTTAGATGAATAGTTAGATGCTGAGTGAGTAGTTATGGTTGGTTTGTTAGATGAATAGTTAGATGCTGAGTGAGTAGTTATGGTTGGTTTGGCGGTTAGATGAATAGTTAGATGCTGAGTGGATAGTTATGGTTGGTTTGGCGGTTAGATGCCGAGTGAGTAGTTATGGTTGGTTTGGCGGTTAGATAAATAGTCGGATGCTGGGTGGGTAGTTATGGTTGGTTTGGCGGTTAGATGAATAGTTAGATGCTGAGTGAGTAGTTATGGTTGGTTTGGCGGTTAGATGAATAGTTAGATGCTGGGTGGGTAGTTATGGTTGGTTTGGCGGTTAGATGAATAGTTAGATGCTGAGTGGGTAGTTATGGTTGGTTTGGCGGTTAGATAAATAGTCGGATGCTGGGTGGGTAGTTATGGTTGGTTTGGCGGTTAGATGAATAGTTGGATGCTGGGTGGGTAGTTATGGTTGGTTTGGCGGTTAGATGAATAGTTAGATGCCGGTGAGTAGTTATGGTTGGTTTGGCGGTTAGATGAATAGTTAGATGCCAGTGAGTAGTTATGGTTGGTTTGGCGGTTAGATGAATAGTTAGATGCTGAGTGAGTAGTTATGGTTGGTTTGGCGGTTAGATGAATAGTTAGATGCCGAGTGAGTAGTTATGGTTGGTTTGGTTAGATGAATAGTTAGATGCCGAGTGAGTAGTTATGGTTGGTTTGGCGGTTAGATGAATAGTTGGATGCTGGGTGGGTAGTTATGGTTGGTTTGGCGGTTAGATGAATAGTTAGATGCCGGTGAGTAGTTATGGTTGGTTTGGCGGTTAGATGAATAGTTAGATGCTGAGTGAGTAGTTATGGTTGGTTTGGCGGTTAGATGAATAGTTAGATGCTGAGTGAGTAGTTATGGTTGGTTTGGCGGTTGGTTAGACTGGACAGTGGGTTTGGTAGGTTAGGTTAAGGAATTGCTGATTAGTCTGGTAGTGAGGTTTGCGGGTGATAATTAAATGGTTATTTGGTGTTTATCACTAGTGAAATATTTGTTTAGATTGGAGATTAGTTTTAATTAGTCTATTAAAAGATTAGTCATTAAATTAGCAGCAGATTTAAACGTACATGTTATGTAATGTAAATGGATTGATAGAAGCTGATTAGTTGGATGGATGGATGGATGTATGGATGGATGTTGCATTTAGTTCTGGTTAATTCTTTTATAACTAGTAAAACTAACTAATACTCTAACTTTTTAAAAGTTTCACTGGTTTTGTATAACTCTTTTTGCTTCCAGGTTTGCATACTAAAGCAGAATGCTCCGCCTCATTGCACAAACACGCAGCATCGCAGATCCAAACTCCTCCTGCAGGTGGCGGAAGCTGATGCTGAATTTAGCGCTTACAGAACCCCCGGGCGTTTGTCTGGTTTGAGACCGGGTTTGGGCGAGGCTGTAGCAGAGTTCTCATTAGCGCACACTTTAAATACTGTCTATGGATGGCTTTGGGTTCGGACCGCACTCACACTCACACTCGACTCCAATGAGAACATTTTCGCCGACGCTGCCGGATTAACCACGGGGGGAAATACTGTATTTGATAATGTTGATCTTTATTATAATCAGACAATTGTATTATAAGTTTATTTAATTTGATAGACTAATAAAATATTTCCACGTATCACTCTGTCACACGTGTCTGCTTTTTTTTGTACCTTGTGCCTCTGCAAACTGGACCTTTTTTTGAAGATGAGGAATCCCTGCATCCGTGTTCCATCTACCAGATCTTCTGATGCCCTGGTGCACTGGAACAATTCTGGACCAGTCCATTCAGCTTTTCAAATCCATGAGAGTTCCCTGAAAAGTTCCAGAAACTGTGGAAAGAACGCATCTTGTGGTGCACTAAAATACCTTCACATCAGGAGAAATCATCATCATTGTCTTGATCACTCACAATAGAAGGTTCCATCATTCAGCTCTTTCACAGTTCCTTCTAATGCTCCTTTGCAAGCTTCCTCCTCTGATAGCCATCTTGTATCTTCGCTGACTCACAACATGCTAATTAGCATTCAAAGTGTGACCAAAAGTATTGGAACATCCGATTTTCCCAGCCATGTGTGGTTCTTCCTCAAAATGTTATGCAGGAGTAAAATAATGTTCCTTTTGGAGCTAGGAGACCCAAACCTGTTCCAGCATGATAATGCCCCCCTGTGCACAAAGCCAGCTCCATGAAGATAGATAGGTTTAAAGATCTTCCGCTATAGAGCTCTAACGCTTGAAGATGTTTGGGATGAATGAACGCTGACTGCACCACAGGTCTCCTCACCTTCTCACCTCCATCACTACCTGAATATACTAACACCCTTGTGGCACACAATCTAGTGGAACATCTTCCCAGAAGAGTGCAGGTTTTTATAAGAGCTCAGGTGTCCACAAACTTTTGGGTGAAAAAAACCAACAAAATAAACACGTTATACATGAGTTTATTCGAAGGTGGTAGGGTTTTGAACATACAGTGTATCGGGGTCAAAGTTCATACAGTAGCGTATTGTAGTGTGTACACACGAATATAGTGATGTGTGTTTATATAAAGATTTCACGTGTCCTGCTGCATCTGGGTAAAATCCCATCTTGTGGGGTTTAATGCCAGATTTGGGAACTGGGAACTGGGAATTTATGCAGTATTCTAAAGATGATCTACAGCTTTAATGCTAACGTTGAATAAACGGCTAAATTTGAGTTGAAGAAAGTTCTACCAAGTCTAACCAGGTTCCTCTGCATACATCCACATCGCAAAATTCCAGCAAGACTAGAAACTTTCCACAGGAATTCATAGGAATAAACTGGGAATTTCAACCAAAAAAATAAAAATAAATAAAAATCTTGCAGGATAATTTTTGAGTTAAAACAAGCAGATTAGATTTATAAAGAACATCTTAATTCTTTTTCTCCACAGTATCTGTGTAAAGCTGCTCTGAGACGATGTTTATTGTTTAAAGCGCAACACAAACATCAATTGAACTGAATGTAATCTGTGTTAAAATGTCTACCTGCACAGGGTTACTGAGGCCACGCCCCCTACACACACCGTGCGTTCCTTAGTGACGTCACACACACCGTTTCTATAATCCTGCACATCAAAAAATGCTAATTTATGTAAATTACATAAACATTACATACATTTCTGTTGTAATCGTGCGTGTGCAGCAAAACGAACGATTACAACAAAATAAAAAAAGTTAAAATCTGTAGTTTGCAAATCAAACTAAATGTTTATGATACAGTTTATATCAATTTTCTTCACATTTCTAATTATTGTTTTGGTTAGTTGGAATATTTCCAAAATTTCCCAGATGAAGTTCCCATGGAAAGTTCCTGGAAATTTACCACACACACACACACACACACACACTGGAGACGATGAGTGCTGGTCCACCACACTGAGGTTGAACTGAGGTTCTTGTCAGTAAAAACGTATTCGGGTTTTGTGGAGAGAGAATTACTGAGGTAACATGACCTTCAGAACACGACCTTCAGAACACACACACACACACTAATATTTACGTGAGAACACGCACCGTTTCATGCCGTCGAATAGAACCGTTCTTTCCTAAATGATCTTCAGCACCATGGATATGTTGGTTATTTTACCACAAACGCCCGTTAGCGCTCAGGCTAACACGCTCCTCTGAGGTAAAATTAATCGAGATGTTCAACGTGGCCACTTCAGGTTCTGGTTCTAGTTTGTAGATTTTGTTCGCTTTTTTTTCCTCGTAGCATCAACCTAGGAAGCACAGACACTGTAGGGCCAAAAGTATTGGGACACCCCACTTTTCCACTCATATGCAGTTCTTCCTCAAAATGTTCCCACAAACTCAGAGGCACACGAGTGTATTGGACGTAGTGAACGATTTATTCACTTTAAACGATTCTTCAATGCGACTCGGGAGAACGAGTCGTCTCAGAGAGTGATTCCAGTCGCAAAAAAATTATCCGTAGGTCATGCACAGGAAACAGAATTGAGTCGTTTACCTCTCGACTCTTCTGATCCGAGTCGTTCGTTCTTTATGTGACTCCCGTAGACGATTTGCAGGAGATTAATGAAGTGAACTGAACTAAATGACTCAAAAAAAAGATTCATTCATTTCGATGAACCAGTTTTGAAGGAACCGAGTCACTAAAATGATCCGATCTTCTCATCACTATCTGGATGCTGAGGCTTTTAAACTACGAGACTCAAAACTCTTCCAGCATCACAATGCACAGCTCCATGAAGATCTGAGTTGGAAGATGTGGAAGATCTCCAAACCTATTAAACATGAATGAATTGAAGAGAAAGTGATCTACACGGACCGTATGAAACTTCTGTTCTGGTCTTTACAAACATTTGGTCATATAGTGCAGCTGGTTTGGATTTCGCTTCAAGAGGAATCGGATGAATGTTGTCCAGTAAACCATTACAGACCATTAAGAACTAGTGGACATGTCTACTGGTCTCTGATTATTACTTGCAGCAGGACGGGGGTTCAGGGAAAATTGGCTGATATGTGAATGAAGCAGCAACCGGCTGAAAAGATCTGTTGGGTGATGGTTTTAAAATCAAACCCACAGAAGGAGTTTGTGCTCGTAAATATTTACAATTGTTTTAAAATGCTAATAAATAAATTTAAATAGTTTTTGTGGTGAAATATATAATATACAGTAAGCACCAGTCTAGTTATCGGCTTTTCGACGGTCCCTTTTTTCCCGCCTTTTTGTTTCAGGCGTACGCCGCCTCATCCAGATGGCCGTCTTTTGCGTCATCGCACGAGCTGGAGGCGTGGCTGCTGAGGTCAGCGACGCCCGACTCAAGATCGCTGCAGACCGACAGATCGTCTGCGTCGATGTTATGAACCATCATCTGTGATTTCAGGGGTAATGTAAAAGAAGGGGTGTGTTTTTCTGTCCCGGGGGCGGGGCTTGTGCAGGTGTCGTGATCCTGATGGTTGCTGATCTGGTTTCCCTTCGTCAGCGTGTGGTACGGACGTTCAGTCGCACCGTTCGTCTGCGGTTTTCTCGCCTGTACCAGAAGAGTGAGTCTCTACAGCAGGGGAGAGAAGAAGAGTTAGAAGAAGAGCAGTTATGATGAAACCTCATCAATATACCAGGGTTCCCCAAACCACTCCCCTTCCTTTTCCCACATTTGAAACGGCCCTCTGAACAATGCGAGAGACAAAATGTCATTTTAAATGTTTTTCTCATATCATATCTGTATCTGATAATGAAGATTAGCTTTCAAACTGAAATGTTCCTCAGTTATTAATTGAGGTCGAGAAACCGATTGCTTGAAATATCAGCAAAAATCCATACCGATAGTTTTTCCGGCTTCCCCTGTCATTACGAGAGCGGCCTCTAGAGGCAAATCGCTGATGCCACGTTTTTTTTTTTTTATTATAGACATGTGACTGCATAGAGGGCGCTATATTATATTTATTACTTATAATTTATGGTTTATATAATTAGATTTATTAATGAATATATTCATATTTATATAATTTAACACGTTTATAAATCAGTAGTTTTTTTTGTAATTAAGTTCAGTACTATTTTTCATAGCTAGCTATCGTATCGATAAAATCCACTATCAGTCAACCTCTAATTATTAATGTAACCTAATTATTAGTTTGATTCACCCACCAACCGTATACACATGCTCTTTTAATGGGCTCTTAAAAAGCAATTAGCAGGCAAAATAAAACCATTTTAAATCATAATAAAATCTCCACAATTATACCGGTAGTCACAGACCCCATTAAAGAAAGGAAACATTATGTGGCCCTCACAGAAAAAAGTTGGGATGCCAGATCAGAACATGACAACCTAGAAGGGGGCGTGGCTAATTGTGTATCTAAGAAGTGTGTTTCAGCGAGTGTGTATGCCTTGTCCATCGCCGGTCTTCTGGGGTACCTCCTGGTGGGTGTTAAGCTCCTCCTCCAGCTGCTGTGACTCCTCCTTCACGGCCGTCAGCCAATCGGAGGATGACTGGTACGAGGCCCTGCCCCTTTCCAAAGAACTGTACATGCCTTTCCAGAATCTGCAGTCACACACACACACACACACAGGAGATACATTAAAGAACTACTTAAACAAACTACCCTTCCTCTCTCTCTCCCTCTTTCTTTCCTTCCTTCTTCTGCACTCACTTGAAGCAGTAGGGTGTAGTCAGGGGTCTCAGCACACCCTGAGTCTGACCGTGGTCTGATCTATACAGAGGATTGATGAACTCGGATCTGTTTTCCCAAAGACACGGCCACACTGAGTGAGTCCTCTCCCGTAGCCTACACACACACACACACACACACACACACACACACACACACACACACACACGTACAGCTCAATATTCGAATGTTAGATCCGAACGTTTTTCCCATGTGAGCGTTCTGACCTCAGGTCCCGACGTTCCCTCTGGCTGTTGGAGATGAAGTTTCCGTACTGGCAGGAGTGGACGTGTGTGTGCAGCTGCAGGAGGAAGCGCTCGTTAAACTCGAAGGCACAGGGGAACTGCTCCATCAGCTGCCAAACACACTCCAGGAACTGGTCCATCACAGGGGACACCTCTTTAGGGTCTCCATCCAGGTGAGCGTACCTGCAGGGGTTCCAGATGACTGGTTTATATCAGAGAAACCATGGTAACTAACAGAGGTGTGTAATGTGGTCCTATGCAGTTCCAATGAAGGAAAAAATGGAATTTTTTTTTTTGGTGTGTGTTGTACAGATGTTAAAGATATACAGTTTATATATTCCAGTGAACAGATGTGGTTTAATGTACAGTTAATTAAAGGTAAGGATGCTGAGATGTTCCAATATACAGACGTTTACATGTGTAAGTATGCAGATGTTTTGATTTCAGTTTTGCAGATATTTAAATATAAGGATGTACAGATGTTTTTAGTTATGGCTGTTTTCATGTGCAGATGTTTTGATGAACAGAATTTTTAATATGCAGATGTTCTGAGGTACAGATGTTTTCATGTGCAGATGTTTAGATGAGCAGATGTGTGTACAGATGTTTTAAATTGCAAATATTCAGATGAGCAGATGTTTTGAGGTGCAGATTTTCAGGTGTACACACGGTTCAATGTTTGGATGTTTCAAAATACAGACAGTGAATTTACAGATGTTGTGAATGCACAGATGTTTTAAATGTACAGGTGTTTTGAATATACAGCTGTTTTGAATGAACAGATGTTTTAAATGTACAGATATTTTGAAGTAGATGATTACATGTACATGTTTTGAATGCACAGATGTTTTGATATACAGATGTTTTGAATGAACAGACGTTTAGAATATACAGATATTTAGATTTACAGATGATTACATGTACAGATGTTTTAAATGTACAGATGTTCAAACCTGTGTGAGAACTTGTGTCCAAACGATACCCAGTCTTTCTCTATCAACACCTGCAGAGACACAATCAGAAGTCCAGATGTGTTTGTTAGATTTGCACATTATTACACTGAGAGCACTTTTGAACCCAAAACCACCTGGTGCGAGGAGCTAGAAATGAGGCAAAGAGTGGGCGGAGCTTCACTTTGACATCATTTGTTTCTGAGTGTCGTTTTAGCATAAATGTGAAATATCATACATTTTCTCTCTATGTGTATAACATGTTGTGTAGTAGACCTGAGTGTGTGTGTGTGTGTGTGTGTGTGTGTGTGTGTGTGTGTGTGTGTGTAAACGTTGCGTATTAGACCCGAGTGTGTGTGTTTGTACCATAAATCCTTTAATGGTTCTGTAGTATGGGTCCAGGAGAACGCTGGCCACAGAGCAGGCCTGAGCTGTCCGATCCCATCCATCAGAGCAGTGCACTAACACACTCACCCCTTCCTCTGCTACAGCCTGAACACACACACACACACACACACACACACACACACACAATGAAATTAGGCTTACAGAGGGTCTTGGTCTCCACCCACCCACACACACACACACACACACACACACACACACACACACACACACACACACACACACACATTTAAATGGAGCTTTCAGAGGCTCTGAGTCTCCACACACACACACACACACACACACACACACACACACACACACACACACACACAAACACACACACAAACACACACACACCTTGGCGATGAAGACGCCGGCATCCAGCACTGCTTTAATGTGTTTGAGCCAGCCGGAATTCTCCAGACCCCACAGGAAGTCCCCCATCGATGGAGACCTAAGATCCCCGACTGCAATGTAGGTTTTACACACACACACACACACAAACACACACACAGACACACACACACAGACACACACACACACACAAAAACATGCTATCAACTCTATGCTAATGCAAGGCACTTTTGCAGGCACTTGAGGATGATGTCACGGCACGGTAATGACATCACTACACACCATCAACAAGTTTCTGCTGGCTGCTCCTCATCACGTGGATGTTCTCGATGCCGATGAACTGCAGCCTCATGTTCATGTAGTGATCCTCGTTCTCGTAGCCTTTTCCTGCCGCCCGATTCGCCACTGCGTTCAGCTACACACACACACACACATCAGCTTTTAGACACTACACACTTACACAACACTCTGATGCGTTGGCGTGAGCTCTCACCTTCGGCCGCGTGTCCACCACGTACATGTACTCGCTGGCGGGGTTGGACTTCCTGATGGCCTGCAGCATCTGTTCATCCTCCGGAGAACGAGTGCTGAAACCGGAGAGGGGCTGACTGCTGCGACACACTGCGGCCTGCAGGGGGAGTAGGAGGCGGAGAT
>NC_060911.1:1180000-1185000 GCF_014805685.1 Silurus meridionalis | reverse complement strand
TTTAACAAATATTAGCATCAAATAAACAAAATCAAATGAAAAACCAATAACCTGCCATGATGCTCGAGTGAATTACGTCTCTAAACACATTTCCATCTTGTCTTCATCCAACAAGGGATTAAATAAATATCTATCTATCAAATAAATATCTATTTAGCGTGATAAATCATACATCTAAATACGGAGAGAACTTGGGTGACGTTAGATTTGTGTTTCTGAGCCTCACGTGTCCTCACGTAACTTGAAGCTAAAGATATGCAGCAGCTTGTCTCCATGGCAACCACTTGGTTCAAAATCATGTGTTTGGAGAAAAATGATTCAGAGAATTACATCATATTGGACCTGTCAGGGTTCCTGCTAAAAAAAAAAAACACCATCACCACCACCAATAACAAGACAGTGGAAAACTCTAAGAGAATTTACATGAATTCATTGTAACTTGGAGATCGTGTCCAACAGTGGACCTCGTCCCAAATTAGCATGATGAGGTAAACAACTCCCTGAGATGGCATGAGGAAGAAACATTGAGAGGAACCATGCTCAAAATGGAACCCCATCCTCATCCTCAACTGTTGTACCCTTGTAGCAAACTCTTTATATTAACTACAGTCCAAATCCATCTTCCAGGTTCCACAGTATTCTCATGAATCCTTATGTGAAGAACATCCTCAGCAGCAGGAGAACTCCATTCAAAAATCGTAGATAAGGAAGAATCAGGCCAGCCCAGACAGCAGAAGGTTGGAAATCAAGTTTTGGTCTGTTGTTCCATCACTCGTTTATTTAATACATTTAATAATTTTAATTCAGGAGGGGAACGTTTGCTCTTCATGACTGAAGAAGTTTTAATTCAATTCCATCTGACAAATGAAATTATTCATATTTAATGAAGATTTGCTTCATAAATGATCAGTTTATAAAATCAGCAACTTGTGCAAATCTGTAAGAGATCAATCGATGTCAAAACGATGTCTAAATGTTTTTAGACACAAAAACAGTATTGAATCATTTTAATAACTCTAAACACCACAATAAACCTGCGGTGCTTGGCCCCCTGTCATCGCTGCTGTGTGATGTAATAATAATAATAATAATAATAATAATCTTTATTTTATTTAACGCCTTTAAAAGTTACATCTAGAAGCATTTTCCAAGCATAGAAGAAATATAAATACAATTTGTATATAATAATAATAATAATAATAATAATAATAATAATAATAAAAATAAAATTTTCAAATAAATATCACAGAATACCTCCCAAAAATAAAAAGATCACATAAAAAAAGTAAGTATTAGTAAGTTTTAGGAGCAGATTTAACACTAAATCACTAAAAGATTTGATCTGTTTAGTCTCAATGTGTAAACGCTTTAATGTTTCAGAAGTCACAGACTTTACATTTATAAAGATCTATGAATTAGCTGTGTGTGTGTGTGTGTGTGTGTGTGTGTGTGTGTGTGTGTGTGTGTAGATTTAAAACAAGTGCATATTTGAACATTGAGCTCATTACAGCCGAGCGGCTTGGCAGAGAGAGGAATCTACAGGCGCAACAATTCTTAGCTCGAGGGCATTAAACAACACACACACACACACACACACACACACACTCTCTCGCACACACTCTCTCGCACACACTCGACCGCCATCTTCCTTCATCACTACCAAGAGACCCAAAGAACATTCAGGTTATTCCAAAGGTTTGTGGACACCTGACCACAAGTTTGGTTTGTTCTTTTTTTTGAACATCACCGTTCCACAAATTAAGTATCCATTTACTCTTCTAATGAGTTCCACTCTAATAGGAAGATGTTCCACTAGACACCCACAAGAGTGTTAGTAAAGCCAGGTACTGATGTAGGTGAGAAGGTCAGGAGACCTGGGGTGGAGTCAGCGTTCACATTCATCCTAAAGGTCTTCAATAGGGTGGAAGCTCTATAGCAGGAGATCTTCCACACCCTCCACCCATGAAATAGATATCTTCATGGAGCTGGATTTGGGTATTGTTATACTGGAACAGGTTTGGATCTCCTAGTTCAAGTGAGGGAAAATAATGTCATGCTCCAAAGACCTCCTGTACAATTGTGTGCCTCCCACATTGTGGGAACAGTTTGGGGAAGAAGAATATATGGCAGAAGAACTCAGGTGTCCCAATACTTTTGGGTAAAATGTCATATGTGTTTATTATGTTATTATTAAATGAGTTCTGTTCCAGGTTTGCTAATAGTGATGATGCTGCAGTCAGGTGTTTAATCACTAATCAGATTTCTGCTGATCTTCAGGTGTGTGCTTCAAGTTAATAAGCTTGGTGCTGGAACACCGTGTGCACTTCAGTCCTCACGGGACACCGAGTGCACTTCAGTCCTCACGAGACACCGTGTGCACATTATTTCTGTATTGTTAAATGAAAAAAAAAGGTAAAAGAGGACTAAAATGGACAGATGGAGTTGTCAGCCTGAGGCGTGTCGGTTTTTAAAGCACGCTGTTTGTTTGTTTGCTTTGCGAGTGGCTTCACTAGAACATTTTCCATGCTTTGATATGGCTGCTATACCAGAATCACTCAGGAGAAATAAGGAAGCGATTTTGAGAGAGAGAAGAAAGAAAGGAAGCATTGCACAAGTAAAAGAAAGAAAAATATAACAATAATTTAATCACAAATAATATAATCACATTGACTCACCTCACCTCGACTCGACTCAACTCACATTGACTCACCTTGACTTGAGTTACCTCGACTCATCTATAATCACCTTGACCTGACTCGACTTGATTCACATCGACTCACCTCACATGGACTCGACTCATCTCGACTTGACTCTCAACTTGATTCATTTTAAAAATAATTTACTTATTCATGTCATGGCTCAAACTTTCTGCCACTATGCCATTTAATCAAAACACAGTTATACTGGTGAAGAAAGATGATGCGAGTAGAAGATCTTCCTTTTCATGACCTCGTGTGGTAAGGTCATATATCTATCCATTTTCTGGGAAACTCATCGATCGGCCTGAGGAGCAGCGACTGCACCTGAAATATGATCTCTGTTCTGGGAGAAAACAATGCTGACCTGCACAAGCTCATCACAAACTCATGTGTAGGTTCAGTCTGAGCTTCTCACTGAACCTGACATTCAGTAGGCTTTTATTCACTACTGTACAGTTTTGACTTCTTGCATCAAGAATCGTGAAAATATTTAGATGTATTTGTCCTCCCAGGTGTTGACCTTCATCGAGGAATGGTGAAGCTGCTTTTGTCTTTCGTTTTTGTCTTTTGTACTTTCTTTGAAAAAAAGATCCCAGAGAAGAAATCATTACAACACAAGGACAATATCTGTTAGCCTCTGTATCTGGAGACAGAAAAATTCTGGCCTGATTTTTAAAATAAAACTGGTGCTGCTTTTATTAGCTTTCTTCTGACCCACATTAGCTGGAGTGGTTTAATGGACAGATGTAGTTAAAGGCGTGGTCTTCACCAGGTGTGTGTGATGTGGAGGTTATTTGGCTGGCCAAAGAAGATGTGACTTTTAGGTGCTTGAGTTCGACCAGTAGAGGGCAGCAGTACACACACATATACACACATACACACACACATATATATATATATATATATACACACACACACACACACACACACACACACACACACTACTGAATGTGATTCTTATGACCCAAAAAGTACTGTTGTCTGGTCTTTCACATGTTTGGTGTTAATTTTCCTTTTCCAGGTTTCTTGTGTAGAACCTGAAGTGACGTGATGGTCTTCCAAACTCCAGAATGCAACGATATTCAGAATCATCCCTCAACTTGGTTTTATCTTATCGTTTTGTGGCTATTGAAGATATGGACAGTGCTAGCTGTCTAATCTCTGACTGGTGTTGTGTTTAAGTGGAAACATGAGTGACCTTCATCCATCTGCTCCAACCATGAAGCCCCAGGATGGGGTCCACCAAAGCATGTGTCTACAGTTACAGAACAACAACGATTTCCTCAAATCCTCCTCCTCATTATTATCGACTTCATCATCATCATCACCTGACTCTACATACAGCATGGATGCAGAATTGCCAGAAGGGATGATGGGGAGCAAAGCAGCCACCAGTGAAGATGACTCAGGTATTCAAAGTCCAGACTGCAGACCTGATGACAACGACAACTCAGTTTCAGTTTATTTAGACACAAGTGAAGAAGCCTGGCATGCTGAACCTGAGGACCAAGATAACGTTACAACAATTCAAAGTCAAAACCATGAGAACGACAATGTTTTCAACAATTCTGGTGTTGACGGAGAACATGGTGACTCCTCAGCTACAGAGGCACAGCTGTTCTCTTCTGAGGATGAGGAGGGTGAGGACGAAGAAGATGATACATTTTTGTCTATGAGGTCTGCTGATGTATCAGTAAGGAAACAAAGTGATCCTGAGGAGGTCCAGATGTGCGGCTCAAACAGGAGACCCAGTGTGGGCTCTGTGAATAAGCTCCATCAGGGGACTTTTCAGGATTCAGTGGATCATCCCAATGAAGTGGACCAGATGTGCAGCTCAACTACGAGGCCCAGTGCGGACCCGATTTGTAAGGCTCTTCAGGAACCTTTTCAACATTCAGTGGATGCGCCCAAAGAGCAGGGCCAGATATCAAACTCCATGACTACAAGTGTGGACATTGGGAGTGAACTTTACAACAAGGCTCATCAGGAGTTATTAGAATTTCACAAGGAAGAGGATCAGATGATGTTGTCAGTTGGGTGTCTGGATGTGGGCCCTGTGAGTCTTCTTCAGGAGTCACTGGAGCTATACAGTGAGGAGAACCAGATTCATATCTCAGATGAGAGGTCTGATATGTACTTTGTGAGCACAATCCACCAGGAGGTTGTGCAGACAGATGATCTTTCAAATGAGAAATATCCACCTCAACTACCTGCAGAATTAACACTCAATCAGACAATGTTGCCTTTTGTTTCTCAAAGTGCCCAACCATTTACTCCCATGCAGAACATCAAAGACTCTTC